>NC_064643.1:655030328-655304494 GCF_023864345.2 Schistocerca serialis cubense
TGGAGCGGCGCTATCTCGACCAGCTTCTAACACATGGCAGTACACTGAATGAAAGGGATGTTCTACAACCTATGACAAGTATTCTACGGGCCTCAGAGTTTTTCTGAATGCATAGGCAGAAGAGTGGTTTGTATGCATTTTCTAGTATAATGTCATGCTTGGCGATGTCATTCGTTTATGAGCCTCGCTACTGTGTGCATGCACGTTATCCATGTGAAGGGGCGTAAGCAGATGCTAATATTCTGCGAGATTCCTGCAGAAGGTATACGATTTGCCATGATACACAGAGCACAAGTGAACCAAAATCAAGGCCTCCGTGGCGCAATCGGCTAGCGCGTTCGGCTGTTAACCGAAAGGTTGGTGGTTCGAGCCCACCCGGGGGCGAAATCGTTTTAACCGTCACAGAGGGGAGGACATACGTCAACTTTGTTAGAGATACACAGCTAGTGTGACAATTTGGCTGTGTTTGAGTGATGCCACAGGGCCTTGTACACATTCAGCCAAGTGACACTGTAGGTAAAGACATGGCCCTACGCAGACGTTCTACTGTTTTCCTATTTATTCGTCGTGTGTGACACTGCAGTAGAGCGACGCCCACTACAAAAGACGTATTATTTACATTCAATTTCAGCGTACACGTCGCGAGTGCCATATGACAGGGCCTGTCTCTCGATGTCGATTTGTATTTGGTGTCACTTAAGTGTCGGTCTGCAGTAGGCCGCTGTTGGCCGAGCGACGAGATTCCTTCAGAAGGTATACGATTTGCCATGATACACAGAGCACAAGTGAACCAAAATCAAGGCCTCCGTGGCGCAATCGGCTAGCGCGTTCGGCTGTTAACCGAAAGGTTGGTGGTTCGAGCCCACCCGGGGGCGAAATCGTTTTAACCGTCACAGAGGGGAGGACATACGTCAACTTTGTTAGAGATACACAGCTAGTGTGACAATTTGGCTGTGTTTGAGTGATGCCACAGGGCCTTGTACACATTCAGCCAAGTGACACTGTAGGTAAAGACATGGCCCTACGCAGACGTTCTACTGTTTTCCTATTTATTCGTCGTGTGTGACACTGCAGTAGAGCGACGCCCACTACAAAAGACGTATTATTTACATTCAATTTCAGCGTACACGTCGCGAATGCCATATGACAGGGCCTGTCTCTCGATGTCGATTTGTATTTGGTGTCACTTAAGTGTCGGTCTGCAGTAGGCCGCTGTTGGCCGAGCGACGTGCAGTCGCCTTACATGAAGCCCCGTGGGCAACGCCAGCGCCACTGTGGACAACAGCGCACTGCAGCCAGAGAGAGGAGCCGAAAGGCGCATTTCGCAGTCGAGCCACGCTATCCCACAAGCTGTGCGCTAGGTCAAGATTGTGCAGACGGCAAACCTTTGGTGGCCCGACGCTCGTCGTCGATCGTAAGGGCGAAACAGTCAAGAGATTTGGAAAACGGCAATGTGGACACCCCCAGCAGCAGCTGTGTGCCAAATCCGATATCTGGTCGAGGGCTGCAAGATTCAGTATGATGAAGTGACAATTCGGGGATAGCTCACGAACGTAAAGCTGCTGCCTGCTTAGCTCAGTGGTAGAGCACTGGTCTCGTAAACCAGGGGTCGTGAGTTCGAACCTCACAGAAGGCATTCTTTTTTTTCACCTTCCTGCATGGAGCGGCGCTATCTCGACCAGCTTCTAACACATGGCAGTACACTGAATGAAAGGGATGTTCTACAACCTATGACAAGTATTCTACGGGCCTCAGAGTTTTTCTGAATGCATAGGCAGAAGAGTGGTTTGTATGCATTTTCTAGTATAATGTCATGCTTGGCGATGTCATTCGTTTATGAGCCTCGCTACTGTGTGCATGCACGTTATCCATGTGAAGGGGCGTAAGCAGATGCTAATATTCTGCGAGATTCCTGCAGAAGGTATACGATTTGCCATGATACACAGAGCACAAGTGAACCAAAATCAAGGCCTCCGTGGCGCAATCGGCTAGCGCGTTCGGCTGTTAACCGAAAGGTTGGTGGTTCGAGCCCACCCAGGGGCGAAATCGTTTTAACCGTCACAGAGGTGAGGACATACGTCAACTTTGTCAGAGATACACAGCTAGTGTGACAATTTGGCTGTGTTTGAGTGATGCCACAGGGCCTTGTACACATTCAGCCAAGTGACACTGTAGGTAAAAACATGGCCCTACGCAGACGTTCTACTGTTTTCCTATTTATTCGTCGTGTGTGACACTGCAGTAGAGCGACGCCCACTACAAAAGACGTATTATTTCAGCGTACACGTCGCGAGTGCCATATGACAGGGCCTGTCTCTCGATGTCGATTTGTATTTGGTGTCACTTAAGTGTCGGTCTGCAGTAGGCCGCTGTTGGCCGAGCGACGTGCAGTCGCCTTACATGAAGCCCCGTGGGCAACGCCAGCGCCACTGTGGACAACAGCGCACTGCAGCCAGAGAGAGGAGCCGAAAGGCGCATTTCGCAGTCGAGCCACGCTATCCCACAAGCTGTGCGCTAGGTCAAGACTGTGCAGACGGCAAACCTTTGGTGGCCCGACGCTCGTCGTCGATCGTAAGGGCGAAACAGTCCAGAGATTTGGAAAACGGCAATGTGGACACCCCCAGCAGCTGCTGTGTGCCAAATCCGATATCTGGTCGAGGGCTGCAAGATTCAGTGTGATGAAGTGACAATTCGGGGATAGCTCACGAACGCAAAGATGCCGCCTTCTTAGCTCAGTGGTAGAGCACTGGTCTCGTAAACCAGGGGTCGTGAGTTCGAACCTCACAGAAGGCATTCTTTTTTTTTTTCACCTTCCTGCATGGAGCGGCGCTATCTCGACCAGCTTCTAACACATGGCAGTACACTGAATGAAAGGGATGTTCTACAACATATGACAAGTATTCTACGGGCCTCAGAGTTTTTCTGAATGCATAGGCAGAAGAGTGGTTTGTATGCATTTTCTAGTATAATGTCATGCTTGGCGATGTCATTCGTTTATGAGCCTCGCTACTGTGTGCATGCACGTTATCCATGTGAAGGGGCGTAAGCAGATGCTAATATTCTGCGAGATTCCTGCAGAAGGTATACGATTTGCCATGATACACAGAGCACAAGTGAACCAAAATCAAGGCCTCCGTGGCGCAATCGGCTAGCGCGTTCGGCTGTTAACCGAAAGGTTGGTGGTTCGAGCCCACCCGGGGGCGAAATCGTTTTAACCGTCACAGAGGTGAGGACATACGTCAACTTTGTTAGAGATACACAGCTAGTGTGACAATTTGGCTGTGTTTGAGTGATGCCACAGGGCCTTGTACACATTCAGCCAAGTGACACTGTAGGTAAAGACATGGCCCTACGCAGACGTTCTACTGTTTTCCTATTTATTCGTCGTGTGTGACACTGCAGTAGAGCGACGCCCACTACAAAAGACGTATTATTTACATTCAATTTCAGCGTACACGTCGCGAGTGCCATATGACAGGGCCTGTCTCTCGATGTCGATTTGTATTTGGTGTCACTTAAGTGTCGGTCTGCAGTAGGCCGCTGTTGGCCGAGCGACGAGATTCCTGCAGAAGGTATACGATTTGCCATGATACACAGAGCACAAGTGAACCAAAATCAAGGCCTCCGTGGCGCAATCGGCTAGCGCGTTCGGCTGTTAACCGAAAGGTTGGTGGTTCGAGCCCACCCGGGGGCGAAATCGTTTTAACCGTCACAGAGGGGAGGACATACGTCAACTTTGTTAGAGATACACAGCTAGTGTGACAATTTGGCTGTGTTTGAGTGATGCCACAGGGCCTTGTACACATTCAGCCAAGTGACACTGTAGGTAAAGACATGGCCCTACGCAGACGTTCTACTGTTTTCCTATTTATTCGTCGTGTGTGACACTGCAGTAGAGCGACGCCCACTACAAAAGACGTATTATTTACATTCAATTTCAGCGTACACGTCGCGAGTGCCATATGACAGGGCCTGTCTCTCGATGTCGATTTGTATTTGGTGTCACTTAAGTGTCGGTCTGCAGTAGGCCGCTGTTGGCCGAGCGACGTGCAGTCGCCTTACATGAAGCCCCGTGGGCAACGCCAGCGCCACTGTGGACAACAGCGCACTGCAGCCAGAGAGAGGAGCCGAAAGGCGCATTTCGCAGTCGAGCCACGCTATCCCACAAGCTGTGCGCTAGGTCAAGATTGTGCAGACGGCAAACCTTTGGTGGCCCGACGCTCGTCGTCGATCGTAAGGGCGAAACAGTCAAGAGATTTGGAAAACGGCAATGTGGACACCCCCAGCAGCAGCTGTGTGCCAAATCCGATATCTGGTCGAGGGCTGCAAGATTCAGTATGATGAAGTGACAATTCGGGGATAGCTCACGACCGTAAAGCTGCTGCCTGCTTAGCTCAGTGGTAGAGCACTGGTCTCGTAAACCAGGGGTCGTGAGTTCGAACCTCACAGAAGGCATTCTTTTTTTTCACCTTCCTGCATGGAGCGGCGCTATCTCGACCAGCTTCTAACACATGGCAGTACACTGAATGAAAGGGATGTTCTACAACCTATGACAAGTATTCTACGGGCCTCAGAGTTTTTCTGAATGCATAGGCAGAAGAGTGGTTTGTATGCATTTTCTAGTATAATGTCATGCTTGGCGATGTCATTCGTTTATGAGCCTCGCTACTGTGTGCATGCACGTTATCCATGTGAAGGGGCGTAAGCAGATGCTAATATTCTGCGAGATTCCTGCAGAAGGTATACGATTTGCCATGATACACAGAGCACAAGTGAACCAAAATCAAGGCCTCCGTGGCGCAATCGGCTAGCGCGTTCGGCTGTTAACCGAAAGGTTGGTGGTTCGAGCCCACCCAGGGGCGAAATCGTTTTAACCGTCACAGAGGTGAGGACATACGTCAACTTTGTCAGAGATACACAGCTAGTGTGACAATTTGGCTGTGTTTGAGTGATGCCACAGGGCCTTGTACACATTCAGCCAAGTGACACTGTAGGTAAAAACATGGCCCTACGCAGACGTTCTACTGTTTTCCTATTTATTCGTCGTGTGTGACACTGCAGTAGAGCGACGCCCACTACAAAAGACGTATTATTTCAGCGTACACGTCGCGAGTGCCATATGACAGGGCCTGTCTCTCGATGTCGATTTGTATTTGGTGTCACTTAAGTGTCGGTCTGCAGTAGGCCGCTGTTGGCCGAGCGACGTGCAGTCGCCTTACATGAAGCCCCGTGGGCAACGCCAGCGCCACTGTGGACAACAGCGCACTGCAGCCAGAGAGAGGAGCCGAAAGGCGCATTTCGCAGTCGAGCCACGCTATCCCACAAGCTGTGCGCTAGGTCAAGACTGTGCAGACGGCAAACCTTTGGTGGCCCGACGCTCGTCGTCGATCGTAAGGGCGAAACAGTCCAGAGATTTGGAAAACGGCAATGTGGACACCCCCAGCAGCTGCTGTGTGCCAAATCCGATATCTGGTCGAGGGCTGCAAGATTCAGTGTGATGAAGTGACAATTCGGGGATAGCTCACGAACGCAAAGATGCCGCCTTCTTAGCTCAGTGGTAGAGCACTGGTCTCGTAAACCTGGGGTCGTGAGTTCGAACCTCACAGAAGGCATTCTTTTTTTTTTTTTCACCTTCCTGCATGGAGCGGCGCTATCTCGACCAGCTTCTAACACATGGCAGTACACTGAATGAAAGGGATGTTCTACAACCTATGACAAGTATTCTACGGGCCTCAGAGTTTTTCTGAATGCATAGGCAGAAGAGTGGTTTGTATGCATTTTCTAGTATAATGTCATGCTTGGCGATGTCATTCGTTTATGAGCCTCGCTACTGTGTGCATGCACGTTATCCATGTGAAGGGGCGTAAGCAGATGCTAATATTCTGCGAGATTCCTGCAGAAGGTATACGATTTGCCATGATACACAGAGCACAAGTGAACCAAAATCAAGGCCTCCGTGGCGCAATCGGCTAGCGCGTTCGGCTGTTAACCGAAAGGTTGGTGGTTCGAGCCCACCCGGGGGCGAAATCGTTTTAACCGTCACAGAGGTGAGGACATACATCAACTTTGTTAGAGATACACAGCTAGTGTGACAATTTGGCTGTGTTTGAGTGATGCCACAGGGCCTTGTACACATTCAGCCAAGTGACACTGTAGGTAAAGACATGGCCCTACGCAGACGTTCTACTGTTTTCCTATTTATTCGTCGTGTGTGACACTGCAGTAGAGCGACGCCCACTACAAAAGACGTATTATTTACATTCAATTTCAGCGTACACGTCGCGAGTGCCATATGACAGGGCCTGTCTCTCGATGTCGATTTGTATTTGGTGTCACTTAAGTGTCGGTCTGCAGTAGGCCGCTGTTGGCCGAGCGACGTGCAGTCGCCTTACATGAAGCCCCGTGGGCAACGCCAGCGCCACTGTGGACAACAGCGCACTGCAGCCAGAGAGAGGAGCCGAAAGGCGCATTTCGCAGTCGAGCCACGCTATCCCACAAGCTGTGCGCTAGGTCAAGATTGTGCAGACGGCAAACCTTTGGTGGCCCGACGCTCGTCGTCGATCGTAAGGGCGAAACAGTCAAGAGATTTGGAAAACGGCAATGTGGACACCCCCAGCAGCAGCTGTGTGCCAAATCCGATATCTGGTCGAGGGCTGCAAGATTCAGTATGATGAAGTGACAATTCGGGGATAGCTCACGAACGTAAAGCTGCTGCCTGCTTAGCTCAGTGGTAGAGCACTGGTCTCGTAAACCAGGGGTCGTGAGTTCGAACCTCACAGAAGGCATTCTTTTTTTTTCACCTTCCTGCATGGAGCGGCGCTATCTCGACCAGCTTCTAACACATGGCAGTACACTGAATGAAAGGGATGTTCTACAACCTATGACAAGTATTCTACGGGCCTCAGAGTTTTTCTGAATGCATAGGCAGAAGAGTGGTTTGTATGCATTTTCTAGTATAATGTCATGCTTGGCGATGTCATTCGTTTATGAGCCTCGCTACTGTGTGCATGCACGTTATCCATGTGAAGGGGCGTAAGCAGATGCTAATATTCTGCGAGATTCCTGCAGAAGGTATACGATTTGCCATGATACACAGAGCACAAGTGAACCAAAATCAAGGCCTCCGTGGCGCAATCGGCTAGCGCGTTCGGCTGTTAACCGAAAGGTTGGTGGTTCGAGCCCACCCGGGGGCGAAATCGTTTTAACCGTCACAGAGGTGAGGACATACGTCAACTTTGTTAGAGATACACAGCTAGTGTGACAATTTGGCTGTGTTTGAGTGATGCCACAGGGCCTTGTACACATTCAGCCAAGTGACACTGTAGGTAAAGACATGGCCCTACGCAGACGTTCTACTGTTTTCCTATTTATTCGTCGTGTGTGACACTGCAGTAGAGCGACGCCCACTACAAAAGACGTATTATTTCAGCGTACACGTCGCGAGTGCCATATGACAGGGCCTGTCTCTCGATGTCGATTTGTATTTGGTGTCACTTAAGTGTCGGTCTGCAGTAGGCCGCTGTTGGCCGAGCGACATGCAGTCGCTGCAGTCGCCTTACATGAAGCCCCGTGGGCAACGCCAGCGCCACTGTGGACAACAGCGCACTGCAGCCAGAGAGAGGAGCCGAAAGGCGCATTTCGCAGTCGAGCCACGCTATCCCACAAGCTGTGCGCTAGGTCAAGACTGTGCAGACGGCAAACCTTTGGTGGCCCGACGCTCGTCGTCGATCGTAAGGGCGAAACAGTCCAGAGATTTGGAAAACGGCAATGTGGACACCCCCAGCAGCTGCTGTGTGCCAAATCCGATATCTGGTCGAGGGCTGCAAGATTCAGTGTGATGAAGTGACAATTCGGGGATAGCTCACGAACGCAAAGATGCCGTCTTCTTAGCTCAGTGGTAGAGCACTGGTCTCGTAAACCAGGGGTCGTGAGTTCGAACCTCACAGAAGGCATTCTTTTTTTTTTTCACCTTCCTGCATGGAGCGGCGCTATCTCGACCAGCTTCTAACACATGGCAGTACACTGAATGAAAGGGATGTTCTACAACCTATGACAAGTATTCTACGGGCCTCAGAGTTTTTCTGAATGCATAGGCAGAAGAGTGGTTTGTATGCATTTTCTAGTATAATGTCATGCTTGGCGATGTCATTCGTTTATGAGCCTCGCTACTGTGTGCATGCACGTTATCCATGTGAAGGGGCGTAAGCAGATGCTAATATTCTGCGAGATTCCTGCAGAAGGTATACGATTTGCCATGATACACAGAGCACAAGTGAACCAAAATCAAGGCCTCCGTGGCGCAATCGGCTAGCGCGTTCGGCTGTTAACCGAAAGGTTGGTGGTTCGAGCCCACCCGGGGGCGAAATCGTTTTAACCGTCACAGAGGTGAGGACATACGTCAACTTTGTTAGAGATACACAGCTAGTGTGACAATTTGGCTGTGTTTGAGTGATGCCACAGGGCCTTGTACACATTCAGCCAAGTGACACTGTAGGTAAAGACATGGCCCTACGCAGACGTTCTACTGTTTTCCTATTTATTCGTCGTGTGTGACACTGCAGTAGAGCGACGCCCACTACAAAAGACGTATTATTTACATTCAATTTCAGCGTACACGTCGCGAGTGCCATATGACAGGGCCTGTCTCTCGATGTCGATTTGTATTTGGTGTCACTTAAGTGTCGGTCTGCAGTAGGCCGCTGTTGGCCGAGCGACGTGCAGTCGCCTTACATGAAGCCCCGTGGGCAACGCCAGCGCCACTGTGGACAACAGCGCACTGCAGCCAGAGAGAGGAGCCGAAAGGCGCATTTCGCAGTCGAGCCACGCTATCCCACAAGCTGTGCGCTAGGTCAAGATTGTGCAGACGGCAAACCTTTGGTGGCCCGACGCTCGTCGTCGATCGTAAGGGCGAAACAGTCAAGAGATTTGGAAAACGGCAATGTGGACACCCCCAGCAGCAGCTGTGTGCCAAATCCGATATCTGGTCGAGGGCTGCAAGATTCAGTATGATGAAGTGACAATTCGGGGATAGCTCACGAACGTAAAGCTGCTGCCTGCTTAGCTCAGTGGTAGAGCACTGGTCTCGTAAACCAGGGGTCGTGAGTTCGAACCTCACAGAAGGCATTCTTTTTTTTTCACCTTCCTGCATGGAGCGGCGCTATCTCGACCAGCTTCTAACACATGGCAGTACACTGAATGAAAGGGATGTTCTACAACCTATGACAAGTATTCTACGGGCCTCAGAGTTTTTCTGAATGCATAGGCAGAAGAGTGGTTTGTATGCATTTTCTAGTATAATGTCATGCTTGGCGATGTCATTCGTTTATGAGCCTCGCTACTGTGTGCATGCACGTTATCCATGTGAAGGGGCGTAAGCAGATGCTAATATTCTGCGAGATTCCTGCAGAAGGTATACGATTTGCCATGATACACAGAGCACAAGTGAACCAAAATCAAGGCCTCCGTGGCGCAATCGGCTAGCGCGTTCGGCTGTTAACCGAAAGGTTGGTGGTTCGAGCCCACCCGGGGGCGAAATCGTTTTAACCGTCACAGAGGTGAGGACATACGTCAACTTTGTTAGAGATACACAGCTAGTGTGACAATTTGGCTGTGTTTGAGTGATGCCACAGGGCCTTGTACACATTCAGCCAAGTGACACTGTAGGTAAAGACATGGCCCTACGCAGACGTTCTACTGTTTTCCTATTTATTCGTCGTGTGTGACACTGCAGTAGAGCGACGCCCACTACAAAAGACGTATTATTTCAGCGTACACGTCGCGAGTGCCATATGACAGGGCCTGTCTCTCGATGTCGATTTGTATTTGGTGTCACTTAAGTGTCGGTCTGCAGTAGGCCGCTGTTGGCCGAGCGACATGCAGTCGCTGCAGTCGCCTTACATGAAGCCCCGTGGGCAACGCCAGCGCCACTGTGGACAACAGCGCACTGCAGCCAGAGAGAGGAGCCGAAAGGCGCATTTCGCAGTCGAGCCACGCTATCCCACAAGCTGTGCGCTAGGTCAAGACTGTGCAGACGGCAAACCTTTGGTGGCCCGACGCTCGTCGTCGATCGTAAGGGCGAAACAGTCCAGAGATTTGGAAAACGGCAATGTGGACACCCCCAGCAGCTGCTGTGTGCCAAATCCGATATCTGGTCGAGGGCTGCAAGATTCAGTGTGATGAAGTGACAATTCGGGGATAGCTCACGAACGCAAAGATGCCGTCTTCTTAGCTCAGTGGTAGAGCACTGGTCTCGTAAACCAGGGGTCGTGAGTTCGAACCTCACAGAAGGCATTCTTTTTTTTTTTCACCTTCCTGCATGGAGCGGCGCTATCTCGACCAGCTTCTAACACATGGCAGTACACTGAATGAAAGGGATGTTCTACAACCTATGACAAGTATTCTACGGGCCTCAGAGTTTTTCTGAATGCATAGGCAGAAGAGTGGTTTGTATGCATTTTCTAGTATAATGTCATGCTTGGCGATGTCATTCGTTTATGAGCCTCGCTACTGTGTGCATGCACGTTATCCATGTGAAGGGGCGTAAGCAGATGCTAATATTCTGCGAGATTCCTGCAGAAGGTATACGATTTGCCATGATACACAGAGCACAAGTGAACCAAAATCAAGGCCTCCGTGGCGCAATCGGCTAGCGCGTTCGGCTGTTAACCGAAAGGTTGGTGGTTCGAGCCCACCCGGGGGCGAAATCGTTTTAACCGTCACAGAGGTGAGGACATACGTCAACTTTGTTAGAGATACACAGCTAGTGTGACAATTTGGCTGTGTTTGAGTGATGCCACAGGGCCTTGTACACATTCAGCCAAGTGACACTGTAGGTAAAGACATGGCCCTACGCAGACGTTCTACTGTTTTCCTATTTATTCGTCGTGTGTGACACTGCAGTAGAGCGACGCCCACTACAAAAGACGTATTATTTACATTCAATTTCAGCGTACACGTCGCGAGTGCCATATGACAGGGCCTGTCTCTCGATGTCGATTTGTATTTGGTGTCACTTAAGTGTCGGTCTGCAGTAGGCCGCTGTTGGCCGAGCGACGAGATTCCTGCAGAAGGTATACGATTTGCCATGATACACAGAGCACAAGTGAACCAAAATCAAGGCCTCCGTGGCGCAATCGGCTAGCGCGTTCGGCTGTTAACCGAAAGGTTGGTGGTTCGAGCCCACCCGGGGGCGAAATCGTTTTAACCGTCACAGAGGGGAGGACATACGTCAACTTTGTTAGAGATACACAGCTAGTGTGACAATTTGGCTGTGTTTGAGTGATGCCACAGGGCGTTGTACACATTCAGCCAAGTGACACTGTAGGTAAAGACATGGCCCTACGCAGACGTTCTACTGTTTTCCTATTTATTCATCGTGTGTGACACTGCAGTAGAGCGACGCCCACTACAAAAGACGTATTATTTACATTCAATTTCAGCGTACACGTCGCGAGTGCCATATGACAGGGCCTGTCTCTCGATGTCGATTTGTATTTGGTGTCACTTAAGTGTCGGTCTGCAGTAGGCCGCTGTTGGCCGAGCGACGTGCAGTCGCCTTACATGAAGCCCCGTGGGCAACGCCAGCGCCACTGTGGACAACAGCGCACTGCAGCCAGAGAGAGGAGCCGAAAGGCGCATTTCGCAGTCGAGCCACGCTATCCCACAAGCTGTGCGCTAGGTCAAGATTGTGCAGACGGCAAACCTTTGGTGGCCCGACGCCGTCGTCGATCGTAAGGGCGAAACAGTCAAGAGATTTGGAAAACGGCAATGTGGACACCCCCAGCAGCAGCTGTGTGCCAAATCCGATATCTGGTCGAGGGCTGCAAGATTCAGTATGATGAAGTGACAATTCGGGGATAGCTCACGACCGTAATGCTGCTGCCTGCTTAGCTCAGTGGTAGAGCACTGGTCTCGTAAACCAGGGGTCGTGAGTTCGAACCTCACAGAAGGCATTCTTTTTTTTCACCTTCCTGCATGGAGCGGCGCTATCTCGACCAGCTTCTAACACATGGCAGTACACTGAATGAAAGGGATGTTCTACAACCTATGACAAGTATTCTACGGGCCTCAGAGTTTTTCTGAATGCATAGGCAGAAGAGTGGTTTGTATGCATTTTCTAGTATAATGTCATGCTTGGCGATGTCATTCGTTTATGAGCCTCGCTACTGTGTGCATGCACGTTATCCATGTGAAGGGGCGTAAGCAGATGCTAATATTCTGCGAGATTCCTGCAGAAGGTATACGATTTGCCATGATACACAGAGCACAAGTGAACCAAAATCAAGGCCTCCGTGGCGCAATCGGCTAGCGCGTTCGGCTGTTAACCGAAAGGTTGGTGGTTCGAGCCCACCCAGGGGCGAAATCGTTTTAACCGTCACAGAGGTGAGGACATACGTCAACTTTGTCAGAGATACACAGCTAGTGTGACAATTTGGCTGTGTTTGAGTGATGCCACAGGGCCTTGTACACATTCAGCCAAGTGACACTGTAGGTAAAAACATGGCCCTACGCAGACGTTCTACTGTTTTCCTATTTATTCGTCGTGTGTGACACTGCAGTAGAGCGACGCCCACTACAAAAGACGTATTATTTCAGCGTACACGTCGCGAGTGCCATATGACAGGGCCTGTCTCTCGATGTCGATTTGTATTTGGTGTCACTTAAGTGTCGGTCTGCAGTAGGCCGCTGTTGGCCGAGCGACGTGCAGTCGCCTTACATGAAGCCCCGTGGGCAACGCCAGCGCCACTGTGGACAACAGCGCACTGCAGCCAGAGAGAGGAGCCGAAAGGCGCATTTCGCAGTCGAGCCACGCTATCCCACAAGCTGTGCGCTAGGTCAAGACTGTGCAGACGGCAAACCTTTGGTGGCCCGACGCTCGTCGTCGATCGTAAGGGCGAAACAGTCCAGAGATTTGGAAAACGGCAATGTGGACACCCCCAGCAGCTGCTGTGTGCCAAATCCGATATCTGGTCGAGGGCTGCAAGATTCAGTGTGATGAAGTGACAATTCGGGGATAGCTCACGAACGCAAAGATGCCGCGTTCTTAGCTCAGTGGTAGAGCACTGGTCTCGTAAACCAGGGGTCGTGAGTTCGAACCTCACAGAAGGCATTCTTTTTTTTTTTTTTCACCTTCCTGCATGGAGCGGCGCTATCTCGACCAGCTTCTAACACATGGCAGTACACTGAATGAAAGGGATGTTCTACAACCTATGACAAGTATTCTACGGGCCTCAGAGTTTTTCTGAATGCATAGGCAGAAGAGTGGTTTGTATGCATTTTCTAGTATAATGTCATGCTTGGCGATGTCATTCGTTTATGAGCCTCGCTACTGTGTGCATGCACGTTATCCATGTGAAGGGGCGTAAGCAGATGCTAATATTCTGCGAGATTCCTGCAGAAGGTATACGATTTGCCATGATACACAGAGCACAAGTGAACCAAAATCAAGGCCTCCGTGGCGCAATCGGCTAGCGCGTTCGGCTGTTAACCGAAAGGTTGGTGGTTCGAGCCCACCCGGGGGCGAAATCGTTTTAACCGTCACAGAGGTGAGGACATACATCAACTTTGTTAGAGATACACAGCTAGTGTGACAATTTGGCTGTGTTTGAGTGATGCCACAGGGCCTTGTACACATTCAGCCAAGTGACACTGTAGGTAAAGACATGGCCCTACGCAGACGTTCTACTGTTTTCCTATTTATTCGTCGTGTGTGACACTGCAGTAGAGCGACGCCCACTACAAAAGACGTATTATTTACATTCAATTTCAGCGTACACGTCGCGAGTGCCATATGACAGGGCCTGTCTCTCGATGTCGATTTGTATTTGGTGTCACTTAAGTGTCGGTCTGCAGTAGGCCGCTGTTGGCCGAGCGACGTGCAGTCGCCTTACATGAAGCCCCGTGGGCAACGCCAGCGCCACTGTGGACAACAGCGCACTGCAGCCAGAGAGAGGAGCCGAAAGGCGCATTTCGCAGTCGAGCCACGCTATCCCACAAGCTGTGCGCTAGGTCAAGATTGTGCAGACGGCAAACCTTTGGTGGCCCGACGCTCGTCGTCGATCGTAAGGGCGAAACAGTCAAGAGATTTGGAAAACGGCAATGTGGACACCCCCAGCAGCAGCTGTGTGCCAAATCCGATATCTGGTCGAGGGCTGCAAGATTCAGTATGATGAAGTGACAATTCGGGGATAGCTCACAAACGTAAAGCTGCTGCCTGCTTAGCTCAGTGGTAGAGCACTGGTCTCGTAAACCAGGGGTCGTGAGTTCGAACCTCACAGAAGGCATTCTTTTTTTTTCACCTTCCTGCATGGAGCGGCGCTATCTCGACCAGCTTCTAACACATGGCAGTACACTGAATGAAAGGGATGTTCTACAACCTATGACAAGTATTCTACGGGCCTCAGAGTTTTTCTGAATGCATAGGCAGAAGAGTGGTTTGTATGCATTTTCTAGTATAATGTCATGCTTGGCGATGTCATTCGTTTATGAGCCTCGCTACTGTGTGCATGCACGTTATCCATGTGAAGGGGCGTAAGCAGATGCTAATATTCTGCGAGATTCCTGCAGAAGGTATACGATTTGCCATGATACACAGAGCACAAGTGAACCAAAATCAAGGCCTCCGTGGCGCAATCGGCTAGCGCGTTCGGCTGTTAACCGAAAGGTTGGTGGTTCGAGCCCACCCAGGGGCGAAATCGTTTTAACCGTCACAGAGGTGAGGACATACGTCAACTTTGTCAGAGATACACAGCTAGTGTGACAATTTGGCTGTGTTTGAGTGATGCCACAGGGCCTTGTACACATTCAGCCAAGTGACACTGTAGGTAAAAACATGGCCCTACGCAGACGTTCTACTGTTTTCCTATTTATTCGTCGTGTGTGACACTGCAGTAGAGCGACGCCCACTACAAAAGACGTATTATTTCAGCGTACACGTCGCGAGTGCCATATGACAGGGCCTGTCTCTCGATGTCGATTTGTATTTGGTGTCACTTAAGTGTCGGTCTGCAGTAGGCCGCTGTTGGCCGAGCGACGTGCAGTCGCCTTACATGAAGCCCCGTGGGCAACGCCAGCGCCACTGTGGACAACAGCGCACTGCAGCCAGAGAGAGGAGCCGAAAGGCGCATTTCGCAGTCGAGCCACGCTATCCCACAAGCTGTGCGCTAGGTCAAGATTGTGCAGACGGCAAACCTTTGGTGGCCCGACGCTCGTCGTCGATCGTAAGGGCGAAACAGTCAAGAGATTTGGAAAACGGCAATGTGGACACCCCCAGCAGCAGCTGTGTGCCAAATCCGATATCTGGTCGAGGGCTGCAAGATTCAGTATGATGAAGTGACAATTCGGGGATAGCTCACAAACGTAAAGCTGCTGCCTGCTTAGCTCAGTGGTAGAGCACTGGTCTCGTAAACCAGGGGTCGTGAGTTCGAACCTCACAGAAGGCATTCTTTTTTTTTCACCTTCCTGCATGGAGCGGCGCTATCTCGACCAGCTTCTAACACATGGCAGTACACTGAATGAAAGGGATGTTCTACAACCTATGACAAGTATTCTACGGGCCTCAGAGTTTTTCTGAATGCATAGGCAGAAGAGTGGTTTGTATGCATTTTCTAGTATAATGTCATGCTTGGCGATGTCATTCGTTTATGAGCCTCGCTACTGTGTGCATGCACGTTATCCATGTGAAGGGGCGTAAGCAGATGCTAATATTCTGCGAGATTCCTGCAGAAGGTATACGATTTGCCATGATACACAGAGCACAAGTGAACCAAAATCAAGGCCTCCGTGGCGCAATCGGCTAGCGCGTTCGGCTGTTAACCGAAAGGTTGGTGGTTCGAGCCCACCCAGGGGCGAAATCGTTTTAACCGTCACAGAGGTGAGGACATACGTCAACTTTGTCAGAGATACACAGCTAGTGTGACAATTTGGCTGTGTTTGAGTGATGCCACAGGGCCTTGTACACATTCAGCCAAGTGACACTGTAGGTAAAAACATGGCCCTACGCAGACGTTCTACTGTTTTCCTATTTATTCGTCGTGTGTGACACTGCAGTAGAGCGACGCCCACTACAAAAGACGTATTATTTCAGCATACACGTCGCGAGTGCCATATGACAGGGCCTGTCTCTCGATGTCGATTTGTATTTGGTGTCACTTAAGTGTCGGTCTGCAGTAGGCCGCTGTTGGCCGAGCGACGTGCAGTCGCCTTACATGAAGCCCCGTGGGCAACGCCAGCGCCACTGTGGACAACAGCGCACTGCAGCCAGAGAGAGGAGCCGAAAGGCGCATTTCGCAGTCGAGCCACGCTATCCCACAAGCTGTGCGCTAGGTCAAGATTGTGCAGACGGCAAACCTTTGGTGGCCCGACGCTCGTCGTCGATCGTAAGGGCGAAACAGTCAAGAGATTTGGAAAACGGCAATGTGGACACCCCCAGCAGCAGCTGTGTGCCAAATCCGATATCTGGTCCAGGGCTGCAAGATTCAGTATGATGAAGTGACAATTCGGGGATAGCTCACGAACGTAAAGCTGCTGCCTGCTTAGCTCAGTGGTAGAGCACTGGTCTCGTAAACCAGGGGTCGTGAGTTCGAACCTCACAGAAGGCATTCTTTTTTTTCACCTTCCTGCATGGAGCGGCGCTATCTCGACCAGCTTCTAACACATGGCAGTACACTGAATGAAAGGGATGTTCTACAACCTATGACAAGTATTCTACGGGCCTCAGAGTTTTTCTGAATGCATAGGCAGAAGAGTGGTTTGTATGCATTTTCTAGTATAATGTCATGCTTGGCGATGTCATTCGTTTATGAGCCTCGCTACTGTGTGCATGCACGTTATCCATGTGAAGGGGCGTAAGCAGATGCTAATATTCTGCGAGATTCCTGCAGAAGGTATACGATTTGCCATGATACACAGAGCACAAGTGAACCAAAATCAAGGCCTCCGTGGCGCAATCGGCTAGCGCGTTCGGCTGTTAACCGAAAGGTTGGTGGTTCGAGCCCACCCAGGGGCGAAATCGTTTTAACCGTCACAGAGGTGAGGACATACGTCAACTTTGTCAGAGATACACAGCTAGTGTGACAATTTGGCTGTGTTTGAGTGATGCCACAGGGCCTTGTACACATTCAGCCAAGTGACACTGTAGGTAAAAACATGGCCCTACGCAGACGTTCTACTGTTTTCCTATTTATTCGTCGTGTGTGACACTGCAGTAGAGCGACGCCCACTACAAAAGACGTATTATTTCAGCGTACACGTCGCGAGTGCCATATGACAGGGCCTGTCTCTCGATGTCGATTTGTATTTGGTGTCACTTAAGTGTCGGTCTGCAGTAGGCCGCTGTTGGCCGAGCGACGTGCAGTCGCCTTACATGAAGCCCCGTGGGCAACGCCAGCGCCACTGTGGACAACAGCGCACTGCAGCCAGAGAGAGGAGCCGAAAGGCGCATTTCGCAGTCGAGCCACGCTATCCCACAAGCTGTGCGCTAGGTCAAGACTGTGCAGACGGCAAACCTTTGGTGGCCCGACGCTCGTCGTCGATCGTAAGGGCGAAACAGTCCAGAGATTTGGAAAACGGCAATGTGGACACCCCCAGCAGCTGCTGTGTGCCAAATCCGATATCTGGTCGAGGGCTGCAAGATTCAGTGTGATGAAGTGACAATTCGGGGATAGCTCACGAACGCAAAGATGCCGCCTTCTTAGCTCAGTGGTAGAGCACTGGTCTCGTAAACCAGGGGTCGTGAGTTCGAACCTCACAGAAGGCATTCTTTTTTTTTTTCCACCTTCCTGCATGGAGCGGCGCTATCTCGACCAGCTTCTAACACATGGCAGTACACTGAATGAAAGGGATGTTCTACAACCTATGACAAGTATTCTACGGGCCTCAGAGTTTTTCTGAATGCATAGGCAGAAGAGTGGTTTGTATGCATTTTCTAGTATAATGTCATGCTTGGCGATGTCATTCGTTTATGAGCCTCGCTACTGTGTGCATGCACGTTATCCATGTGAAGGGGCGTAAGCAGATGCTAATATTCTGCGAGATTCCTGCAGAAGGTATACGATTTGCCATGATACACAGAGCACAAGTGAACCAAAATCAAGGCCTCCGTGGCGCAATCGGCTAGCGCGTTCGGCTGTTAACCGAAAGGTTGGTGGTTCGAGCCCACCCGGGGGCGAAATCGTTTTAACCGTCACAGAGGTGAGGACATACGTCAACTTTGTTAGAGATACACAGCTAGTGTGACAATTTGGCTGTGTTTGAGTGATGCCACAGGGCCTTGTACACATTCAGCCAAGTGACACTGTAGGTAAAGACATGGCCCTACGCAGACGTTCTACTGTTTTCCTATTTATTCGTCATGTGTGACACTGCAGTAGAGCGACGCCCACTACAAAAGACGTATTATTTACATTCAATTTCAGCGTACACGTCGCGAGTGCCATATGACAGGGCCTGTCTCTCGATGTCGATTTGTATTTGGTGTCACTTAAGTGTCGGTCTGCAGTAGGCCGCTGTTGGCCGAGCGACGTGCAGTCGCCTTACATGAAGCCCCGTGGGCAACGCCAGCGCCACTGTGGACAACAGCGCACTGCAGCCAGAGAGAGGAGCCGAAAGGCGCATTTCGCAGTCGAGCCACGCTATCCCACAAGCTGTGCGCTAGGTCAAGACTGTGCAGACGGCAAACCTTTGGTGGCCCGACGCTCGTCGTCGATCGTAAGGGCGAAACAGTCCAGAGATTTGGAAAACGGCAATGTGGACACCCCCAGCAGCTGCTGTGTGCCAAATCCGATATCTGGTCGAGGGCTGCAAGATTCAGTGTGATGAAGTGACAATTCGGGGATAGCTCACGAACGCAAAGATGCCGCCTTCTTAGCTCAGTGGTAGAGCACTGGTCTCGTAAACCAGGGGTCGTGAGTTCGAACCTCACAGAAGGCATTCTTTTTTTTTTTTCCACCTTCCTGCATGGAGCGGCGCTATCTCGACCAGCTTCTAACACATGGCAGTACACTGAATGAAAGGGATGTTCTACAACCTATGACAAGTATTCTACGGGCCTCAGAGTTTTTCTGAATGCATAGGCAGAAGAGTGGTTTGTATGCATTTTCTAGTATAATGTCATGCTTGGCGATGTCATTCGTTTATGAGCCTCGCTACTGTGTGCATGCACGTTATCCATGTGAAGGGGCGTAAGCAGATGCTAATATTCTGCGAGATTCCTGCAGAAGGTATACGATTTGCCATGATACACAGAGCACAAGTGAACCAAAATCAAGGCCTCCGTGGCGCAATCGGCTAGCGCGTTCGGCTGTTAACCGAAAGGTTGGTGGTTCGAGCCCACCCGGGGGCGAAATCGTTTTAACCGTCACAGAGGTGAGGACATACGTCAACTTTGTTAGAGATACACAGCTAGTGTGACAATTTGGCTGTGTTTGAGTGATGCCACAGGGCCTTGTACACATTCAGCCAAGTGACACTGTAGGTAAAGACATGGCCCTACGCAGACGTTCTACTGTTTTCCTATTTATTCGTCGTGTGTGACACTGCAGTAGAGCGACGCCCACTACAAAAGACGTATTATTTACATTCAATTTCAGCGTACACGTCGCGTGTGCCATATGACAGGGCCTGTCTCTCGATGTCGATTTGTATTTGGTGTCACTTAAGTGTCGGTCTGCAGTAGGCCGCTGTTGGCCGAGCGACGTGCAGTCGCCTTACATGAAGCCCCGTGGGCAACGCCAGCGCCACTGTGGACAACAGCGCACTGCAGCCAGAGAGAGGAGCCGAAAGGCGCATTTCGCAGTCGAGCCACGCTATCCCACAAGCTGTGCGCTAGGTCAAGATTGTGCAGACGGCAAACCTTTGGTGGCCCGACGCTCGTCGTCGATCGTAAGGGCGAAACAGTCAAGAGATTTGGAAAACGGCAATGTGGACACCCCCAGCAGCAGCTGTGTGCCAAATCCGATATCTGGTCGAGGGCTGCAAGATTCAGTATGATGAAGTGACAATTCGGGGATAGCTCACGAACGTAAAGCTGCTGCCTGCTTAGCTCAGTGGTAGAGCACTGGTCTCGTAAACCAGGGGTCGTGAGTTCGAACCTCACAGAAGGCATTCTTTTTTTTTCACCTTCCTGCATGGAGCGGCGCTATCTCGACCAGCTTCTAACACATGGCAGTACACTGAATGAAAGGGATGTTCTACAACCTATGACAAGTATTCTACGGGCCTCAGAGTTTTTCTGAATGCATAGGCAGAAGAGTGGTTTGTATGCATTTTCTAGTATAATGTCATGCTTGGCGATGTCATTCGTTTATGAGCCTCGCTACTGTGTGCATGCACGTTATCCATGTGAAGGGGCGTAAGCAGATGCTAATATTCTGCGAGATTCCTGCAGAAGGTATACGATTTGCCATGATACACAGAGCACAAGTGAACCAAAATCAAGGCCTCCGTGGCGCAATCGGCTAGCGCGTTCGGCTGTTAACCGAAAGGTTGGTGGTTCGAGCCCACCCAGGGGCGAAATCGTTTTAACCGTCACAGAGGTGAGGACATACGTCAACTTTGTCAGAGATACACAGCTAGTGTGACAATTTGGCTGTGTTTGAGTGATGCCACAGGGCCTTGTACACATTCAGCCAAGTGACACTGTAGGTAAAAACATGGCCCTACGCAGACGTTCTACTGTTTTCCTATTTATTCGTCGTGTGTGACACTGCAGTAGAGCGACGCCCACTACAAAAGACGTATTATTTCAGCGTACACGTCGCGAGTGCCATATGACAGGGCCTGTCTCTCGATGTCGATTTGTATTTGGTGTCACTTAAGTGTCGGTCTGCAGTAGGCCGCTGTTGGCCGAGCGACGTGCAGTCGCCTTACATGAAGCCCCGTGGGCAACGCCAGCGCCACTGTGGACAACAGCGCACTGCAGCCAGAGAGAGGAGCCGAAAGGCGCATTTCGCAGTCGAGCCACGCTATCCCACAAGCTGTGCGCTAGGTCAAGATTGTGCAGACGGCAAACCTTTGGTGGCCCGACGCTCGTCGTCGATCGTAAGGGCGAAACAGTCAAGAGATTTGGAAAACGGCAATGTGGACACCCCCAGCAGCAGCTGTGTGCCAAATCCGATATCTGGTCGAGGGCTGCAAGATTCAGTATGATGAAGTGACAATTCGGGGATAGCTCACGAACGTAAAGCTGCTGCCTGCTTAGCTCAGTGGTAGAGCACTGGTCTCGTAAACCAGGGGTCGTGAGTTCGAACCTCACAGAAGGCATTCTTTTTTTTTCACCTTCCTGCATGGAGCGGCGCTATCTCGACCAGCTTCTAACACATGGCAGTACACTGAATGAAAGG
Source organism: Schistocerca serialis cubense (assembly GCF_023864345.2). Lineage (NCBI taxonomy): Eukaryota > Metazoa > Arthropoda > Insecta > Orthoptera > Acrididae > Schistocerca > Schistocerca serialis. The sequence continues at coordinate 655,051,667 of NC_064643.1, forward strand.
GATGTTCTACAACCTATGACAAGTATTCTACGGGCCTCAGAGTTTTTCTGAATGCATAGGCAGAAGAGTGGTTTGTATGCATTTTCTAGTATAATGTCATGCTTGGCGATGTCATTCGTTTATGAGCCTCGCTACTGTGTGCATGCACGTTATCCATGTGAAGGGGCGTAAGCAGATGCTAATATTCTGCGAGATTCCTGCAGAAGGTATACGATTTGCCATGATACACAGAGCACAAGTGAACCAAAATCAAGGCCTCCGTGGCGCAATCGGCTAGCGCGTTCGGCTGTTAACCGAAAGGTTGGTGGTTCGAGCCCACCCGGGGGCGAAATCGTTCTAACCGTCACAGAGGTGAGGACATACGTCAACTTTGTTAGAGATACACAGCTAGTGTGACAATTTGGCTGTGTTTGAGTGATGCCACAGGGCCTTGTACACATTCAGCCAAGTGACACTGTAGGTAAAGACATGGCCCTACGCAGACGTTCTACTGTTTTCCTATTTATTCGTCGTGTGTGACACTGCAGTAGAGCGACGCCCACTACAAAAGACGTATTATTTACATTCAATTTCAGCGTACACGTCGCGAGTGCCATATGACAGGGCCTGTCTCTCGATGTCGATTTGTATTTGGTGTCACTTAAGTGTCGGTCTGCAGTAGGCCGCTGTTGGCCGAGCGACGAGATTCCTGCAGAAGGTATACGATTTGCCATGATACACAGAGCACAAGTGAACCAAAATCAAGGCCTCCGTGGCGCAATCGGCTAGCGCGTTCGGCTGTTAACCGAAAGGTTGGTGGTTCGAGCCCACCCGGGGGCGAAATCGTTTTAACCGTCACAGAGGGGAGGACATACGTCAACTTTGTTAGAGATACACGGCTAGTGTGACAATTTGGCTGTGTTTGAGTGATGCCACAGGGCCTTGTACACATTCAGCCAAGTGACACTGTAGGTAAAGACATGGCCCTACGCAGACGTTCTACTGTTTTCCTATTTATTCGTCGTGTGTGACACTGCAGTAGAGCGACGCCCACTACAAAAGACGTATTATTTACATTCAATTTCAGCGTACACGTCGCGAGTGCCATATGACAGGGCCTGTCTCTCGATGTCGATTTGTATTTGGTGTCACTTAAGTGTCGGTCTGCAGTAGGCCGCTGTTGGCCGAGCGACGTGCAGTCGCCTTACATGAAGCCCCGTGGGCAACGCCAGCGCCACTGTGGACAACAGCGCACTGCAGCCAGAGAGAGGAGCCGAAAGGCGCATTTCGCAGTCGAGCCACGCTATCCCACAAGCTGTGCGCTAGGTCAAGATTGTGCAGACGGCAAACCTTTGGTGGCCCGACGCTCGTCGTCGATCGTAAGGGCGAAACAGTCAAGAGATTTGGAAAACGGCAATGTGGACACCCCCAGCAGCAGCTGTGTGCCAAATCCGATATCTGGTCGAGGGCTGCAAGATTCAGTATGATGAAGTGACAATTCGGGGATAGCTCACGAACGTAAAGCTGCTGCCTGCTTAGCTCAGTGGTAGAGCACTGGTCTCGTAAACCAGGGGTCGTGAGTTCGAACCTCACAGAAGGCATTCTTTTTTTTCACCTTCCTGCATGGAGCGGCGCTATCTCGACCAGCTTCTAACACATGGCAGTACACTGAATGAAAGGGATGTTCTACAACCTATGACAAGTATTCTACGGGCCTCAGAGTTTTTCTGAATGCATAGGCAGAAGAGTGGTTTGTATGCATTTTCTAGTATAATGTCATGCTTGGCGATGTCATTCGTTTATGAGCCTCGCTACTGTGTGCATGCACGTTATCCATGTGAAGGGGCGTAAGCAGATGCTAATATTCTGCGAGATTCCTGCAGAAGGTATACGATTTGCCATGATACACAGAGCACAAGTGAACCAAAATCAAGGCCTCCGTGGCGCAATCGGCTAGCGCGTTCGGCTGTTAACCGAAAGGTTGGTGGTTCGAGCCCACCCGGGGGCGAAATCGTTTTAACCGTCACAGAGGTGAGGACATACGTCAACTTTGTTAGAGATACACAGCTAGTGTGACAATTTGGCTGTGTTTGAGTGATGCCACAGGGCCTTGTACACATTCAGCCAAGTGACACTGTAGGTAAAGACATGGCCCTACGCAGACGTTCTACTGTTTTCCTATTTATTCGTCGTGTGTGACACTGCAGTAGAGCGACGCCCACTACAAAAGACGTATTATTTACATTCAATTTCAGCGTACACGTCGCGAGTGCCATATGACAGGGCCTGTCTCTCGATGTCGATTTGTATTTGGTGTCACTTAAGTGTCGGTCTGCAGTAGGCCGCTGTTGGCCGAGCGACGAGATTCCTGCAGAAGGTATACGATTTGCCATGATACACAGAGCACAAGTGAACCAAAATCAAGGCCTCCGTGGCGCAATCGGCTAGCGCGTTCGGCTGTTAACCGAAAGGTTGGTGGTTCGAGCCCACCCGGGGGCGAAATCGTTTTAACCGTCACAGAGGGGAGGACATACGTCAACTTTGTTAGAGATACACAGCTAGTGTGACAATTTGGCTGTGTTTGAGTGATGCCACAGGGCCTTGTACACATTCAGCCAAGTGACACTGTAGGTAAAGACATGGCCCTACGCAGACGTTCTACTGTTTTCCTATTTATTCGTCGTGTGTGACACTGCAGTAGAGCGACGCCCACTACAAAAGACGTATTATTTACATTCAATTTCAGCGTACACGTCGCGAGTGCCATATGACAGGGCCTGTCTCTCGATGTCGATTTGTATTTGGTGTCACTTAAGTGTCGGTCTGCAGTAGGCCGCTGTTGGCCGAGCGACGTGCAGTCGCCTTACATGAAGCCCCGTGGGCAACGCCAGCGCCACTGTGGACAACAGCGCACTGCAGCCAGAGAGAGGAGCCGAAAGGCGCATTTCGCAGTCGAGCCACGCTATCCCACAAGCTGTGCGCTAGGTCAAGATTGTGCAGACGGCAAACCTTTGGTGGCCCGACGCTCGTCGTCGATCGTAAGGGCGAAACAGTCAAGAGATTTGGAAAACGGCAATGTGGACACCCCCAGCAGCAGCTGTGTGCCAAATCCGATATCTGGTCGAGGGCTGCAAGATTCAGTATGATGAAGTGACAATTCGGGGATAGCTCACGAACGTAAAGCTGCTGCCTGCTTAGCTCAGTGGTAGAGCACTGGTCTCGTAAACCAGGGGTCGTGAGTTCGAACCTCACAGAAGGCAATCTTTTTTTTTCACCTTCCTGCATGGAGCGGCGCTATCTCGACCAGCTTCTAACACATGGCAGTACACTGAATGAAAGGGATGTTCTACAACCTATGACAAGTATTCTACGGGCCTCAGAGTTTTTCTGAATGCATAGGCAGAAGAGTGGTTTGTATGCATTTTCTAGTATAATGTCATGCTTGGCGATGTCATTCGTTTATGAGCCTCGCTACTGTGTGCATGCACGTTATCCATGTGAAGGGGCGTAAGCAGATGCTAATATTCTGCGAGATTCCTGCAGAAGGTATACGATTTGCCATGATACACAGAGCACAAGTGAACCAAAATCAAGGCCTCCGTGGCGCAATCGGCTAGCGCGTTCGGCTGTTAACCGAAAGGTTGGTGGTTCGAGCCCACCCGGGGGCGAAATCGTTTTAACCGTCACAGAGGTGAGGACATACGTCAACTTTGTTAGAGATACACAGCTAGTGTGACAATTTGGCTGTGTTTGAGTGATGCCACAGGGCCTTGTACACATTCAGCCAAGTGACACTGTAGGTAAAGACATGGCCCTACGCAGACGTTCTACTGTTTTCCTATTTATTCGTCGTGTGTGACACTGCAGTAGAGCGACGCCCACTACAAAAGACGTATTATTTACATTCAATTTCAGCGTACACGTCGCGAGTGCCATATGACAGGGCCTGTCTCTCGATGTCGATTTGTATTTGGTGTCACTTAAGTGTCGGTCTGCAGTAGGCCGCTGTTGGCCGAGCGACGTGCAGTCGCCTTACATGAAGCCCCGTGGGCAACGCCAGCGCCACTGTGGACAACAGCGCACTGCAGCCAGAGAGAGGAGCCGAAAGGCGCATTTCGCAGTCGAGCCACGCTATCCCACAAGCTGTGCGCTAGGTCAAGATTGTGCAGACGGCAAACCTTTGGTGGCCCGACGCTCGTCGTCGATCGTAAGGGCGAAACAGTCAAGAGATTTGGAAAACGGCAATGTGGACACCCCCAGCAGCAGCTGTGTGCCAAATCCGATATCTGGTCGAGGGCTGCAAGATTCAGTATGATGAAGTGACAATTCGGGGATAGCTCACGAACGTAAAGCTGCTGCCTGCTTAGCTCAGTGGTAGAGCACTGGTCTCGTAAACCAGGGGTCGTGAGTTCGAACCTCACAGAAGGCATTCTTTTTTTTCACCTTCCTGCATGGAGCGGCGCTATCTCGACCAGCTTCTAACACATGGCAGTACACTGAATGAAAGGGATGTTCTACAACCTATGACAAGTATTCTACGGGCCTCAGAGTTTTTCTGAATGCATAGGCAGAAGAGTGGTTTGTATGCATTTTCTAGTATAATGTCATGCTTGGCGATGTCATTCGTTTATGAGCCTCGCTACTGTGTGCATGCACGTTATCCATGTGAAGGGGCGTAAGCAGATGCTAATATTCTGCGAGATTCCTGCAGAAGGTATACGATTTGCCATGATACACAGAGCACAAGTGAACCAAAATCAAGGCCTCCGTGGCGCAATCGGCTAGCGCGTTCGGCTGTTAACCGAAAGGTTGGTGGTTCGAGCCCACCCAGGGGCGAAATCGTTTTAACCGTCACAGAGGTGAGGACATACGTCAACTTTGTTAGAGATACACAGCTAGTGTGACAATTTGGCTGTGTTTGAGTGATGCCACAGGGCCTTGTACACATTCAGCCAAGTGACACTGTAGGTAAAAACATGGCCCTACGCAGACGTTCTACTGTTTTCCTATTTATTCGTCGTGTGTGACACTGCAGTAGAGCGACGCCCACTACAAAAGACGTATTAGTTCAGCGTACACGTCGCGAGTGCCATATGACAGGGCCTGTCTCTCAATGTCGATTTGTATTTGGTGTCACTTAAGTGTCGGTCTGCAGTAGGCCGCTGTTGGCCGAGCGACGTGCAGTCGCCTTACATGAAGCCCCGTGGGCAACGCCAGCGCCACTGTGGACAACAGCGCACTGCAGCCAGAGAGAGGAGCCGAAAGGCGCATTTCGCAGTCGAGCCACGCTATCCCACAAGCTGTGCGCTAGGTCAAGATTGTGCAGACGGCAAACCTTTGGTGGCCCGACGCTCGTCGTCGATCGTAAGGGCGAAACAGTCAAGAGATTTGGAAAACGGCAATGTGGACACCCCCAGCAGCAGCTGTGTGCCAAATCCGATATCTGGTCGAGGGCTGCAAGATTCAGTATGATGAAGTGACAATTCGGGGATAGCTCACGAACGTAAAGCTGCTGCCTGCTTAGCTCACTGGTAGAGCACTGGTCTCGTAAACCAGGGGTCGTGAGTTCGAACCTCACAGAAGGCATTCTTTTTTTTTCACCTTCCTGCATGGAGCGGCGCTATCTCGACCAGCTTCTAACACATGGCAGTACACTGAATGAAAGGGATGTTCTACAACCTATGACAAGTATTCTACGGGCCTCAGAGTTTTTCTGAATGCATAGGCAGAAGAGTGGTTTGTATGCATTTTCTAGTATAATGTCATGCTTGGCGATGTCATTCGTTTATGAGCCTCGCTACTGTGTGCATGCACGTTATCCATGTGAAGGGGCGTAAGCAGATGCTAATATTCTGCGAGATTCCTGCAGAAGGTATACGATTTGCCATGATACACAGAGCACAAGTGAACCAAAATCAAGGCCTCCGTGGCGCAATCGGCTAGCGCGTTCGGCTGTTAACCGAAAGGTTGGTGGTTCGAGCCCACCCAGGGGCGAAATCGTTTTAACCGTCACAGAGGTGAGGACATACGTCAACTTTGTCAGAGATACACAGCTAGTGTGACAATTTGGCTGTGTTTGAGTGATGCCACAGGGCCTTGTACACATTCAGCCAAGTGACACTGTAGGTAAAAACATGGCCCTACGCAGACGTTCTACTGTTTTCCTATTTATTCGTCGTGTGTGACACTGCAGTAGAGCGACGCCCACTACAAAAGACGTATTATTTCAGCGTACACGTCGCGAGTGCCATATGACAGGGCCTGTCTCTCGATGTCGATTTGTATTTGGTGTCACTTAAGTGTCGGTCTGCAGTAGGCCGCTGTTGGCCGAGCGACGTGCAGTCGCCTTACATGAAGCCCCGTGGGCAACGCCAGCGCCACTGTGGACAACAGCGCACTGCAGCCAGAGAGAGGAGCCGAAAGGCGCATTTCGCAGTCGAGCCACGCTATCCCACAAGCTGTGCGCTAGGTCAAGATTGTGCAGACGGCAAACCTTTGGTGGCCCGACGCTCGTCGTCGATCGTAAGGGCGAAACAGTCAAGAGATTTGGAAAACGGCAATGTGGACACCCCCAGCAGCAGCTGTGTGCCAAATCCGATATCTGGTCGAGGGCTGCAAGATTCAGTATGATGAAGTGACAATTCGGGGATAGCTCACGAACGTAAAGCTGCTGCCTGCTTAGCTCAGTGGTAGAGCACTGGTCTCGTAAACCAGGGGTCGTGAGTTCGAACCTCACAGAAGGCATTCTTTTTTTTCACCTTCCTGCATGGAGCGGCGCTATCTCGACCAGCTTCTAACACATGGCAGTACACTGAATGAAAGGGATGTTCTACAACCTATGACAAGTATTCTACGGGCCTCAGAGTTTTTCTGAATGCATAGGCAGAAGAGTGGTTTGTATGCATTTTCTAGTATAATGTCATGCTTGGCGATGTCATTCGTTTATGAGCCTCGCTACTGTGTGCATGCACGTTATCCATGTGAAGGGGCGTAAGCAGATGCTAATATTCTGCGAGATTCCTGCAGAAGGTATACGATTTGCCATGATACACAGAGCACAAGTGAACCAAAATCAAGGCCTCCGTGGCGCAATCGGCTAGCGCGTTCGGCTGTTAACCGAAAGGTTGGTGGTTCGAGCCCACCCAGGGGCGAAATCGTTTTAACCGTCACAGAGGTGAGGACATACGTCAACTTTGTTAGAGATACACAGCTAGTGTGACAATTTGGCTGTGTTTGAGTGATGCCACAGGGCCTTGTACACATTCAGCCAAGTGACACTGTAGGTAAAAACATGGCCCTACGCAGACGTTCTACTGTTTTCCTATTTATTCGTCGTGTGTGACACTGCAGTAGAGCGACGCCCACTACAAAAGACGTATTAGTTCAGCGTACACGTCGCGAGTGCCATATGACAGGGCCTGTCTCTCAATGTCGATTTGTATTTGGTGTCACTTAAGTGTCGGTCTGCAGTAGGCCGCTGTTGGCCGAGCGACGTGCAGTCGCCTTACATGAAGCCCCGTGGGCAACGCCAGCGCCACTGTGGACAACAGCGCACTGCAGCCAGAGAGAGGAGCCGAAAGGCGCATTTCGCAGTCGAGCCACGCTATCCCACAAGCTGTGCGCTAGGTCAAGATTGTGCAGACGGCAAACCTTTGGTGGCCCGACGCTCGTCGTCGATCGTAAGGGCGAAACAGTCAAGAGATTTGGAAAACGGCAATGTGGACACCCCCAGCAGCAGCTGTGTGCCAAATCCGATATCTGGTCGAGGGCTGCAAGATTCAGTATGATGAAGTGACAATTCGGGGATAGCTCACGAACGTAAAGCTGCTGCCTGCTTAGCTCAGTGGTAGAGCACTGGTCTCGTAAACCAGGGGTCGTGAGTTCGAACCTCACAGAAGGCATTCTTTTTTTTTTCACCTTCCTGCATGGAGCGGCGCTATCTCGACCAGCTTCTAACACATGGCAGTACACTGAATGAAAGGGATGTTCTACAACCTATGACAAGTATTCTACGGGCCTCAGAGTTTTTCTGAATGCATAGGCAGAAGAGTGGTTTGTATGCATTTTCTAGTATAATGTCATGCTTGGCGATGTCATTCGTTTATGAGCCTCGCTACTGTGTGCATGCACGTTATCCATGTGAAGGGGCGTAAGCAGATGCTAATATTCTGCGAGATTCCTGCAGAAGGTATACGATTTGCCATGATACACAGAGCACAAGTGAACCAAAATCAAGGCCTCCGTGGCGCAATCGGCTAGCGCGTTCGGCTGTTAACCGAAAGGTTGGTGGTTCGAGCCCACCCAGGGGCGAAATCGTTTTAACCGTCACAGAGTTGAGGACATACGTCAACTTTGTTAGAGATACACAGCTAGTGTGACAATTTGGCTGTGTTTGAGTGATGCCACAGGGCCTTGTACACATTCAGCCAAGTGACACTGTAGGTAAAAACATGGCCCTACGCAGACGTTCTACTGTTTTCCTATTTATTCGTCGTGTGTGACACTGCAGTAGAGCGACGCCCACTACAAAAGACGTATTAGTTCAGCGTACACGTCGCGAGTGCCATATGACAGGGCCTGTCTCTCAATGTCGATTTGTATTTGGTGTCACTTAAGTGTCGGTCTGCAGTAGGCCGCTGTTGGCCGAGCGACGTGCAGTCGCCTTACATGAAGCCCCGTGGGCAACGCCAGCGCCACTGTGGACAACAGCGCACTGCAGCCAGAGAGAGGAGCCGAAAGGCGCATTTCGCAGTCGAGCCACGCTATCCCACAAGCTGTGCGCTAGGTCAAGATCGTGCAGACGGCAAACATTTGGTGGCCCGACGCTCGTCGTCGATCGTAAGGGCGAAACAGTCAAGAGATTTGGAAAACGGCAATGTGGACACCCCCAGCAGCAGCTGTGTGCCAAATCCGATATCTGGTCGAGGGCTGCAAGATTCAGTATGATGAAGTGACAATTCGGGGATAGCTCACGAACGTAAAGCTGCTGCCTGCTTAGCTCAGTGGTAGAGCACTGGTCTCGTAAACCAGGGGTCGTGAGTTCGAACCTCACAGAAGGCATTCTTTTTTTTCACCTTCCTGCATGGAGCGGCGCTATCTCGACCAGCTTCTAACACATGGCAGTACACTGAATGAAAGGGATGTTCTACAACCTATGACAAGTATTCTACGGGCCTCAGAGTTTTTCTGAATGCATAGGCAGAAGAGTGGTTTGTATGCATTTTCTAGTATAATGTCATGCTTGGCGATGTCATTCGTTTATGAGCCTCGCTACTGTGTGCATGCACGTTATCCATGTGAAGGGGCGTAAGCAGATGCTAATATTCTGCGAGATTCCTGCAGAAGGTATACGATTTGCCATGATACACAGAGCACAAGTGAACCAAAATCAAGGCCTCCGTGGCGCAATCGGCTAGCGCGTTCGGCTGTTAACCGAAAGGTTGGTGGTTCGAGCCCACCCAGGGGCGAAATCGTTCTAACCGTCACAGAGGTGAGGACATACGTCAACTTTGTTAGAGATACACAGCTAGTGTGACAATTTGGCTGTGTTTGAGTGATGCCACAGGGCCTTGTACACATTCAGCCAAGTGACACTGTAGGTAAAAACATGGCCCTACGCAGACGTTCTACTGTTTTCCTATTTATTCGTCGTGTGTGACACTGCAGTAGAGTGACGCCCACTACAAAAGACGTATTATTTCAGCGTACACGTCGCGAGTGCCATATGACAGGGCCTGTCTCTCGATGTCGATTTGTATTTGGTGTCACTTAAGTGTCGGTCTGCAGTAGGCCGCTGTTGGCCGAGCGACGTGCAGTCGCCTTACATGAAGCCCCGTGGGCAACGCCAGCGCCACTGTGGACAACAGCGCACTGCAGCCAGAGAGAGGAGCCGAAAGGCGCATTTCGCAGTCGAGCCACGCTATCCCACAAGCTGTGCGCTAGGTCAAGATTGTGCAGACGGCAAACCTTTGGTGGCCCGACGCTCGTCGTCGATCGTAAGGGCGAAACAGTCAAGAGATTTGGAAAACGGCAATGTGGACACCCCCAGCAGCAGCTGTGTGCCAAATCCGATATCTGGTCGAGGGCTGCAAGATTCAGTATGATGAAGTGACAATTCGGGGATAGCTCACGAACGTAAAGCTGCTGCCTGCTTAGCTCAGTGGTAGAGCACTGGTCTCGTAAACCAGGGGTCGTGAGTTCGAACCTCACAGAAGGCATTCTTTTTTTTCACCTTCCTGCATGGAGCGGCGCTATCTCGACCAGCTTCTAACACATGGCAGTACACTGAATGAAAGGGATGTTCTACAACCTATGACAAGTATTCTACGGGCCTCAGAGTTTTTCTGAATGCATAGGCAGAAGAGTGGTTTGTATGCATTTTCTAGTATAATGTCATGCTTGGCGATGTCATTCGTTTATGAGCCTCGCTACTGTGTGCATGCACGTTATCCATGTGAAGGGGCGTAAGCAGATGCTAATATTCTGCGAGATTCCTGCAGAAGGTATACGATTTGCCATGATACACAGAGCACAAGTGAACCAAAATCAAGGCCTCCGTGGCGCAATCGGCTAGCGCGTTCGGCTGTTAACCGAAAGGTTGGTGGTTCGAGCCCACCCAGGGGCGAAATCGTTTTAACCGTCACAGAGGTGAGGACATACGTCAACTTTGTTAGAGATACACAGCTAGTGTGACAATTTGGCTGTGTTTGAGTGATGCCACAGGGCCTTGTACACATTCAGCCAAGTGACACTGTAGGTAAAAACATGGCCCTACGCAGACGTTCTACTGTTTTCCTATTTATTCGTCGTGTGTGACACTGCAGTAGAGCGACGCCCACTACAAAAGACGTATTAGTTCAGCGTACACGTCGCGAGTGCCATATGACAGGGCCTGTCTCTCAATGTCGATTTGTATTTGGTGTCACTTAAGTGTCGGTCTGCAGTAGGCCGCTGTTGGCCGAGCGACGTGCAGTCGCCTTACATGAAGCCCCGTGGGCAACGCCAGCGCCACTGTGGACAACAGCGCACTGCAGCCAGAGAGAGGAGCCGAAAGGCGCATTTCGCAGTCGAGCCACGCTATCCCACAAGCTGTGCGCTAGGTCAAGATTGTGCAGACGGCAAACCTTTGGTGGCCCGACGCTCGTCGTCGATCGTAAGGGCGAAACAGTCAAGAGATTTGGAAAACGGCAATGTGGACACCCCCAGCAGCAGCTGTGTGCCAAATCCGATATCTGGTCGAGGGCTGCAAGATTCAGTATGATGAAGTGACAATTCGGGGATAGCTCACGAACGTAAAGCTGCTGCCTGCTTAGCTCAGTGGTAGAGCACTGGTCTCGTAAACCAGGGGTCGTGAGTTCGAACCTCACAGAAGGCATTCTTTTTTTTCACCTTCCTGCATGGAGCGGCGCTATCTCGACCAGCTTCTAACACATGGCAGTACACTGAATGAAAGGGATGTTCTACAACCTATGACAAGTATTCTACGGGCCTCAGAGTTTTTCTGAATGCATAGGCAGAAGAGTGGTTTGTATGCATTTTCTAGTATAATGTCATGCTTGGCGATGTCATTCGTTTATGAGCCTCGCTACTGTGTGCATGCACGTTATCCATGTGAAGGGGCGTAAGCAGATGATAATATTCTGCGAGATTCCTGCAGAAGGTATACCATTTGCCATGATACACAGAGCACAAGTGAACCAAAATCAAGGCCTCCGTGGCGCAATCGGCTAGCGCGTTCGGCTGTTAACCGAAAGGTTGGTGGTTCGAGCCCACCCAGGGGCGAAATCGTTTTAACCGTCACAGAGGTGAGGACATACGTCAACTTTGTTAGAGATACACAGCTAGTGTGACAATTTGGCTGTGTTTGAGTGATGCCACAGGGCCTTGTACACATTCAGCCAAGTGACACTGTAGGTAAAAACATGGCCCTACGCAGACGTTCTACTGTTTTCCTATTTATTCGTCGTGTGTGACACTGCAGTAGAGCGACGCCCACTACAAAAGACGTATTAGTTCAGCGTACACGTCGCGAGTGCCATATGACAGGGCCTGTCTCTCAATGTCGATTTGTATTTGGTGTCACTTAAGTGTCGGTCTGCAGTAGGCCGCTGTTGGCCGAGCGACGTGCAGTCGCCTTACATGAAGCCCCGTGGGCAACGCCAGCGCCACTGTGGACAACAGCGCACTGCAGCCAGAGAGAGGAGCCGAAAGGCGCATTTCGCAGTCGAGCCACGCTATCCCACAAGCTGTGCGCTAGGTCAAGATCGTGCAGACGGCAAACATTTGGTGGCCCGACGCTCGTCGTCGATCGTAAGGGCGAAACAGTCAAGAGATTTGGAAAACGGCAATGTGGACACCCCCAGCAGCAGCTGTGTGCCAAATCCGATATCTGGTCGAGGGCTGCAAGATTCAGTATGATGAAGTGACAATTCGGGGATAGCTCACGAACGTAAAGCTGCTGCCTGCTTAGCTCAGTGGTAGAGCACTGGTCTCGTAAACCAGGGGTCGTGAGTTCGAACCTCACAGAAGGCATTCTTTTTTTTCACCTTCCTGCATGGAGCGGCGCTATCTCGACCAGCTTCTAACACATGGCAGTACACTGAATGAAAGGGATGTTCTACAACCTATGACAAGTATTCTACGGGCCTCAGAGTTTTTCTGAATGCATAGGCAGAAGAGTGGTTTGTATGCATTTTCTAGTATAATGTCATGCTTGGCGATGTCATTCGTTTATGAGCCTCGCTACTGTGTGCATGCACGTTATCCATGTGAAGGGGCGTAAGCAGATGCTAATATTCTGCGAGATTCCTGCAGAAGGTATACGATTTGCCATGATACACAGAGCACAAGTGAACCAAAATCAAGGCCTCCGTGGCGCAATCGGCTAGCGCGTTCGGCTGTTAACCGAAAGGTTGGTGGTTCGAGCCCACCCAGGGGCGAAATCGTTCTAACCGTCACAGAGGTGAGGACATACGTCAACTTTGTTAGAGATACACAGCTAGTGTGACAATTTGGCTGTGTTTGAGTGATGCCACAGGGCCTTGTACACATTCAGCCAAGTGACACTGTAGGTAAAAACATGGCCCTACGCAGACGTTCTACTGTTTTCCTATTTATTCGTCGTGTGTGACACTGCAGTAGAGTGACGCCCACTACAAAAGACGTATTATTTCAGCGTACACGTCGCGAGTGCCATATGACAGGGCCTGTCTCTCGATGTCGATTTGTATTTGGTGTCACTTAAGTGTCGGTCTGCAGTAGGCCGCTGTTGGCCGAGCGACGTGCAGTCGCCTTACATGAAGCCCCGTGGGCAACGCCAGCGCCACTGTGGACAACAGCGCACTGCAGCCAGAGAGAGGAGCCGAAAGGCGCATTTCGCAGTCGAGCCACGCTATCCCACAAGCTGTGCGCTAGGTCAAGATTGTGCAGACGGCAAACCTTTGGTGGCCCGACGCTCGTCGTCGATCGTAAGGGCGAAACAGTCAAGAGATTTGGAAAACGGCAATGTGGACACCCCCAGCAGCAGCTGTGTGCCAAATCCGATATCTGGTCGAGGGCTGCAAGATTCAGTATGATGAAGTGACAATTCGGGGATAGCTCACGAACGTAAAGCTGCTGCCTGCTTAGCTCAGTGGTAGAGCACTGGTCTCGTAAACCAGGGGTCGTGAGTTCGAACCTCACAGAAGGCATTCTTTTTTTTCACCTTCCTGCATGGAGCGGCGCTATCTCGACCAGCTTCTAACACATGGCAGTACACTGAATGAAAGGGATGTTCTACAACCTATGACAAGTATTCTACGGGCCTCAGAGTTTTTCTGAATGCATAGGCAGAAGAGTGGTTTGTATGCATTTTCTAGTATAATGTCATGCTTGGCGATGTCATTCGTTTATGAGCCTCGCTACTGTGTGCATGCACGTTATCCATGTGAAGGGGCGTAAGCAGATGCTAATATTCTGCGAGATTCCTGCAGAAGGTATACGATTTGCCATGATACACAGAGCACAAGTGAACCAAAATCAAGGCCTCCGTGGCGCAATCGGCTAGCGCGTTCGGCTGTTAACCGAAAGGTTGGTGGTTCGAGCCCACCCAGGGGCGAAATCGTTTTAACCGTCACAGAGGTGAGGACATACGTCAACTTTGTTAGAGATACACAGCTAGTGTGACAATTTGGCTGTGTTTGAGTGATGCCACAGGGCCTTGTACACATTCAGCCAAGTGACACTGTAGGTAAAAACATGGCCCTACGCAGACGTTCTACTGTTTTCCTATTTATTCGTCGTGTGTGACACTGCAGTAGAGCGACGCCCACTACAAAAGACGTATTAGTTCAGCGTACACGTCGCGAGTGCCATATGACAGGGCCTGTCTCTCAATGTCGATTTGTATTTGGTGTCACTTAAGTGTCGGTCTGCAGTAGGCCGCTGTTGGCCGAGCGACGTGCAGTCGCCTTACATGAAGCCCCGTGGGCAACGCCAGCGCCACTGTGGACAACAGCGCACTGCAGCCAGAGAGAGGAGCCGAAAGGCGCATTTCGCAGTCGAGCCACGCTATCCCACAAGCTGTGCGCTAGGTCAAGATTGTGCAGACGGCAAACCTTTGGTGGCCCGACGCTCGTCGTCGATCGTAAGGGCGAAACAGTCAAGAGATTTGGAAAACGGCAATGTGGACACCCCCAGCAGCAGCTGTGTGCCAAATCCGATATCTGGTCGAGGGCTGCAAGATTCAGTATGATGAAGTGACAATTCGGGGATAGCTCACGAACGTAAAGCTGCTGCCTGCTTAGCTCAGTGGTAGAGCACTGGTCTCGTAAACCAGGGGTCGTGAGTTCGAACCTCACAGAAGGCATTCTTTTTTTTCACCTTCCTGCATGGAGCGGCGCTATCTCGACCAGCTTCTAACACATGGCAGTACACTGAATGAAAGGGATGTTCTACAACCTATGACAAGTATTCTACGGGCCTCAGAGTTTTTCTGAATGCATAGGCAGAAGAGTGGTTTGTATGCATTTTCTAGTATAATGTCATGCTTGGCGATGTCATTCGTTTATGAGCCTCGCTACTGTGTGCATGCACGTTATCCATGTGAAGGGGCGTAAGCAGATGATAATATTCTGCGAGATTCCTGCAGAAGGTATACCATTTGCCATGATACACAGAGCACAAGTGAACCAAAATCAAGGCCTCCGTGGCGCAATCGGCTAGCGCGTTCGGCTGTTAACCGAAAGGTTGGTGGTTCGAGCCCACCCAGGGGCGAAATCGTTTTAACCGTCACAGAGGTGAGGACATACGTCAACTTTGTTAGAGATACACAGCTAGTGTGACAATTTGGCTGTGTTTGAGTGATGCCACAGGGCCTTGTACACATTCAGCCAAGTGACACTGTAGGTAAAAACATGGCCCTACGCAGACGTTCTACTGTTTTCCTATTTATTCGTCGTGTGTGACACTGCAGTAGAGCGACGCCCACTACAAAAGACGTATTATTTACATTCAATTTCAGCGTACACGTCGCGAGTGCCATATGACAGGGCCTGTCTCTCGATGTCGATTTGTATTTGGTGTCACTTAAGTGTCGGTCTGCAGTAGGCCGCTGTTGGCCGAGCGACGTGCAGTCGCCTTACATGAAGCCCCGTGGGCAACGCCAGCGCCACTGTGGACAACAGCGCACTGCAGCCAGAGAGAGGAGCCGAAAGGCGCATTTCGCAGTCGAGCCACGCTATCCCACAAGCTGTGCGCTAGGTCAAGATTGTGCAGACGGCAAACCTTTGGTGGCCCGACGCTCGTCGTCGATCGTAAGGGCGAAACAGTCAAGAGATTTGGAAAACGGCAATGTGGACACCCCCAGCAGCAGCTGTGTGCCAAATCCGATATCTGGTCGAGGGCTGCAAGATTCAGTATGATGAAGTGACAATTCGGGGATAGCTCACGAACGTAAAGCTGCTGCCTGCTTAGCTCAGTGGTAGAGCACTGGTCTCGTAAACCAGGGGTCGTGAGTTCGAACCTCACAGAAGGCATTCTTTTTTTTTCACCTTCCTGCATGGAGCGGCGCTATCTCGACCAGCTTCTAACACATGGCAGTACACTGAATGAAAGGGATGTTCTACAACCTATGACAAGTATTCTACGGGCCTCAGAGTTTTTCTGAATGCATAGGCAGAAGAGTGGTTTGTATGCATTTTCTAGTATAATGTCATGCTTGGCGATGTCATTCGTTTATGAGCCTCGCTACTGTGTGCATGCACGTTATCCATGTGAAGGGGCGTAAGCAGATGCTAATATTCTGCGAGATTCCTGCAGAAGGTATACGATTTGCCATGATACACAGAGCACAAGTGAACCAAAATCAAGGCCTCCGTGGCGCAATCGGCTAGCGCGTTCGGCTGTTAACCGAAAGGTTGGTGGTTCGAGCCCACCCAGGGGCGAAATCGTTTTAACCGTCACAGAGGTGAGGACATACGTCAACTTTGTTAGAGATACACAGCTAGTGTGACAATTTGGCTGTGTTTGAGTGATGCCACAGGGCCTTGTACACATTCAGCCAAGTGACACTGTAGGTAAAAACATGGCCCTACGCAGACGTTCTACTGTTTTCCTATTTATTCGTCGTGTGTGACACTGCAGTAGAGCGACGCCCACTACAAAAGACGTATTAGTTCAGCGTACACGTCGCGAGTGCCATATGACAGGGCCTGTCTCTCAATGTCGATTTGTATTTGGTGTCACTTAAGTGTCGGTCTGCAGTAGGCCGCTGTTGGCCGAGCGACGTGCAGTCGCCTTACATGAAGCCCCGTGGGCAACGCCAGCGCCACTGTGGACAACAGCGCACTGCAGCCAGAGAGAGGAGCCGAAAGGCGCATTTCGCAGTCGAGCCACGCTATCCCACAAGCTGTGCGCTAGGTCAAGATTGTGCAGACGGCAAACCTTTGGTGGCCCGACGCTCGTCGTCGATCGTAAGGGCGAAACAGTCAAGAGATTTGGAAAACGGCAATGTGGACACCCCCAGCAGCAGCTGTGTGCCAAATCCGATATCTGGTCGAGGGCTGCAAGATTCAGTATGATGAAGTGACAATTCGGGGATAGCTCACGAACGTAAAGCTGCTGCCTGCTTAGCTCAGTGGTAGAGCACTGGTCTCGTAAACCAGGGGTCGTGAGTTCGAACCTCACAGAAGGCATTCTTTTTTTTTCACCTTCCTGCATGGAGCGGCGCTATCTCGACCAGCTTCTAACACATGGCAGTACACTGAATGAAAGGGATGTTCTACAACCTATGACAAGTATTCTACGGGCCTCAGAGTTTTTCTGAATGCATAGGCAGAAGAGTGGTTTGTATGCATTTTCTAGTATAATGTCATGCTTGGCGATGTCATTCGTTTATGAGCCTCGCTACTGTGTGCATGCACGTTATCCATGTGAAGGGGCGTAAGCAGATGCTAATATTCTGCGAGATTCCTGCAGAAGGTATACGATTTGCCATGATACACAGAGCACAAGTGAACCAAAATCAAGGCCTCCGTGGCGCAATCGGCTAGCGCGTTCGGCTGTTAACCGAAAGGTTGGTGGTTCGAGCCCACCCAGGGGCGAAATCGTTTTAACCGTCACAGAGGTGAGGACATACGTCAACTTTGTTAGAGATACACAGCTAGTGTGACAATTTGGCTGTGTTTGAGTGATGCCACAGGGCCTTGTACACATTCAGCCAAGTGACACTGTAGGTAAAAACATGGCCCTACGCAGACGTTCTACTGTTTTCCTATTTATTCGTCGTGTGTGACACTGCAGTAGAGCGACGCCCACTACAAAAGACGTATTAGTTCAGCGTACACGTCGCGAGTGCCATATGACAGGGCCTGTCTCTCAATGTCGATTTGTATTTGGTGTCACTTAAGTGTCGGTCTGCAGTAGGCCGCTGTTGGCCGAGCGACGTGCAGTCGCCTTACATGAAGCCCCGTGGGCAACGCCAGCGCCACTGTGGACAACAGCGCACTGCAGCCAGAGAGAGGAGCCGAAAGGCGCATTTCGCAGTCGAGCCACGCTATCCCACAAGCTGTGCGCTAGGTCAAGATTGTGCAGACGGCAAACCTTTGGTGGCCCGACGCTCGTCGTCGATCGTAAGGGCGAAACAGTCAAGAGATTTGGAAAACGGCAATGTGGACACCCCCAGCAGCAGCTGTGTGCCAAATCCGATATCTGGTCGAGGGCTGCAAGATTCAGTATGATGAAGTGACAATTCGGGGATAGCTCACGAACGTAAAGCTGCTGCCTGCTTAGCTCAGTGGTAGAGCACTGGTCTCGTAAACCAGGGGTCGTGAGTTCGAACCTCACAGAAGGCATTCTTTTTTTTCACCTTCCTGCATGGAGCGGCGCTATCTCGACCAGCTTCTAACACATGGCAGTACACTGAATGAAAGGGATGTTCTACAACCTATGACAAGTATTCTACGGGCCTCAGAGTTTTTCTGAATGCATAGGCAGAAGAGTGGTTTGTATGCATTTTCTAGTATAATGTCATGCTTGGCGATGTCATTCGTTTATGAGCCTCGCTACTGTGTGCATGCACGTTATCCATGTGAAGGGGCGTAAGCAGATGCTAATATTCTGCGAGATTCCTGCAGAAGGTATACGATTTGCCATGATACACAGAGCACAAGTGAACCAAAATCAAGGCCTCCGTGGCGCAATCGGCTAGCGCGTTCGGCTGTTAACCGAAAGGTTGGTGGTTCGAGCCCACCCAGGGGCGAAATCGTTTTAACCGTCACAGAGGTGAGGACATACGTCAACTTTGTTAGAGATACACAGCTAGTGTGACAATTTGGCTGTGTTTGAGTGATGCCACAGGGCCTTGTACACATTCAGCCAAGTGACACTGTAGGTAAAAACATGGCCCTACGCAGACGTTCTACTGTTTTCCTATTTATTCGTCGTGTGTGACACTGCAGTAGAGCGACGCCCACTACAAAAGACGTATTATTTCAGCGTACACGTCGCGAGTGCCATATGACAGGGCCTGTCTCTCGATGTCGATTTGTATTTGGTGTCACTTAAGTGTCGGTCTGCAGTAGGCCGCTGTTGGCCGAGCGACGTGCAGTCGCCTTACATGAAGCCCCGTGGGCAACGCCAGCGCCACTGTGGACAACAGCGCACTGCAGCCAGAGAGAGGAGCCGAAAGGCGCATTTCGCAGTCGAGCCACGCTATCCCACAAGCTGTGCGCTAGGTCAAGATTGTGCAGACGGCAAACCTTTGGTGGCCCGACGCTCGTCGTCGATCGTAAGGGCGAAACAGTCAAGAGATTTGGAAAACGGCAATGTGGACACCCCCAGCAGCAGCTGTGTGCCAAATCCGATATCTGGTCGAGGGCTGCAAGATTCAGTATGATGAAGTGACAATTCGGGGATAGCTCACGAACGTAAAGCTGCTGCCTGCTTAGCTCAGTGGTAGAGCACTGGTCTCGTAAACCAGGGGTCGTGAGTTCGAACCTCACAGAAGACATTCTTTTTTTTCACCTTCCTGCATGGAGCGGCGCTATCTCGACCAGCTTCTAACACATGGCAGTACACTGAATGAAAGGGATGTTCTACAACCTATGACAAGTATTCTACGGGCCTCAGAGTTTTTCTGAATGCATAGGCAGAAGAGTGGTTTGTATGCATTTTCTAGTATAATGTCATGCTTGGCGATGTCATTCGTTTATGAGCCTCGCTACTGTGTGCATGCACGTTATCCATGTGAAGGGGCGTAAGCAGATGCTAATATTCTGCGAGATTCCTGCAGAAGGTATACGATTTGCCATGATACACAGAGCACAAGTGAACCAAAATCAAGGCCTCCGTGGCGCAATCGGCTAGCGCGTTCGGCTGTTAACCGAAAGGTTGGTGGTTCGAGCCCACCCAGGGGCGAAATCGTTTTAACCGTCACAGAGGTGAGGACATACGTCAACTTTGTTAGAGATACACAGCTAGTGTGACAATTTGGCTGTGTTTGAGTGATGCCACAGGGCCTTGTACACATTCAGCCAAGTGACACTGTAGGTAAAAACATGGCCCTACGCAGACGTTCTACTGTTTTCCTATTTATTCGTCGTGTGTGACACTGCAGTAGAGCGACGCCCACTACAAAAGACGTATTATTTACATTCAATTTCAGAGTACACGTCGCGAGTGCCATATGACAGGGCCTGTCTCTCGATGTCGATTTGTATTTGGTGTCACTTAAGTGTCGGTCTGCAGTAGGCCGCTGTTGGCCGAGCGACGTGCAGTCGCCTTACATGAAGCCCCGTGGGCAACGCCAGCGCCACTGTGGACAACAGCGCACTGCAGCCAGAGAGAGGAGCCGAAAGGCGCATTTCGCAGTCGAGCCACGCTATCCCACAAGCTGTGCGCTAGGTCAAGATTGTGCAGACGGCAAACCTTTGGTGGCCCGACGCTCGTCGTCGATCGTAAGGGCGAAACAGTCAAGAGATTTGGAAAACGGCAATGTGGACACCCCCAGCAGCAGCTGTGTGCCAAATCCGATATCTGGTCGAGGGCTGCAAGATTCAGTATGATGAAGTGACAATTCGGGGATAGCTCACGAACGTAAAGCTGCTGCCTGCTTAGCTCAGTGGTAGAGCACTGGTCTCGTAAACCAGGGGTCGTGAGTTCGAACCTCACAGAAGGCATTCTTTTTTTTCACCTTCCTGCATGGAGCGGCGCTATCTCGACCAGCTTCTAACACATGGCAGTACACTGAATGAAAGGGATGTTCTACAACCTATGACAAGTATTCTACGGGCCTCAGAGTTTTTCTGAATGCATAGGCAGAAGAGTGGTTTGTATGCATTTTCTAGTATAATGTCATGCTTGGCGATGTCATTCGTTTATGAGCCTCGCTACTGTGTGCATGCACGTTATCCATGTGAAGGGGCGTAAGCAGATGCTAATATTCTGCGAGATTCCTGCAGAAGGTATACGATTTGCCATGATACACAGAGCACAAGTGAACCAAAATCAAGGCCTCCGTGGCGCAATCGGCTAGCGCGTTCGGCTGTTAACCGAAAGGTTGGTGGTTCGAGCCCACCCAGGGGCGAAATCGTTTTAACCGTCACAGAGGTGAGGACATACGTCAACTTTGTTAGAGATACACAGCTAGTGTGACAATTTGGCTGTGTTTGAGTGATGCCACAGGGCCTTGTACACATTCAGCCAAGTGACACTGTAGGTAAAAACATGGCCCTACGCAGACGTTCTACTGTTTTCCTATTTATTCGTCGTGTGTGACACTGCAGTAGAGCGACGCCCACTACAAAAGACGTATTATTTACATTCAATTTCAGAGTACACGTCGCGAGTGCCATATGACAGGGCCTGTCTCTCGATGTCGATTTGTATTTGGTGTCACTTAAGTGTCGGTCTGCAGTAGGCCGCTGTTGGCCGAGCGACGTGCAGTCGCCTTACATGAAGCCCCGTGGGCAACGCCAGCGCCACTGTGGACAACAGCGCACTGCAGCCAGAGAGAGGAGCCGAAAGGCGCATTTCGCAGTCGAGCCACGCTATCCCACAAGCTGTGCGCTAGGTCAAGATTGTGCAGACGGCAAACCTTTGGTGGCCCGACGCTCGTCGTCGATCGTAAGGGCGAAACAGTCAAGAGATTTGGAAAACGGCAATGTGGACACCCCCAGCAGCAGCTGTGTGCCAAATCCGATATCTGGTCGAGGGCTGCAAGATTCAGTATGATGAAGTGACAATTCGGGGATAGCTCACGAACGTAAAGCTGCTGCCTGCTTAGCTCAGTGGTAGAGCACTGGTCTCGTAAACCAGGGGTCGTGAGTTCGAACCTCAAAGAAGGCATTCTTTTTTTTCACCTTCCTGCATGGAGCGGCGCTATCTCGACCAGCTTCTAACACATGGCAGTACACTGAATGAAAGGGATGTTCTACAACCTATGACAAGTATTCTACGGGCCTCAGAGTTTTTCTGAATGCATAGGCAGAAGAGTGGTTTGTATGCATTTTCTAGTATAATGTCATGCTTGGCGATGTCATTCGTTTATGAGCCTCGCTACTGTGTGCATGCACGTTATCCATGTGAAGGGGCGTAAGCAGATGCTAATATTCTGCGAGATTCCTGCAGAAGGTATACGATTTGCCATGATACACAGAGCACAAGTGAACCAAAATCAAGGCCTCCGTGGCGCAATCGGCTAGCGCGTTCGGCTGTTAACCGAAAGGTTGGTGGTTCGAGCCCACCCAGGGGCGAAATCGTTTTAACCGTCACAGAGGTGAGGACATACGTCAACTTTGTCAGAGATACACAGCTAGTGTGACAATTTGGCTGTGTTTGAGTGATGCCACAGGGCCTTGTACACATTCAGCCAAGTGACACTGTAGGTAAAAACATGGCCCTACGCAGACGTTCTACTGTTTTCCTATTTATTCGTCGTGTGTGACACTGCAGTAGAGCGACGCCCACTACAAAAGACGTATTATTTACATTCAATTTCAGAGTACACGTCGCGAGTGCCATATGACAGGGCCTGTCTCTCGATGTCGATTTGTATTTGGTGTCACTTAAGTGTCGGTCTGCAGTAGGCCGCTGTTGGCCGAGCGACGTGCAGTCGCCTTACATGAAGCCCCGTGGGCAACGCCAGCGCCACTGTGGACAACAGCGCACTGCAGCCAGAGAGAGGAGCCGAAAGGCGCATTTCGCAGTCGAGCCACGCTATCCCACAAGCTGTGCGCTAGGTCAAGATTGTGCAGACGGCAAACCTTTGGTGGCCCGACGCTCGTCGTCGATCGTAAGGGCGAAACAGTCAAGAGATTTGGAAAACGGCAATGTGGACACCCCCAGCAGCAGCTGTGTGCCAAATCCGATATCTGGTCGAGGGCTGCAAGATTCAGTATGATGAAGTGACAATTCGGGGATAGCTCACGAACGTAAAGCTGCTGCCTGCTTAGCTCAGTGGTAGAGCACTGGTCTCGTAAACCAGGGGTCGTGAGTTCGAACCTCAAAGAAGGCATTCTTTTTTTTCACCTTCCTGCATGGAGCGGCGCTATCTCGACCAGCTTCTAACACATGGCAGTACACTGAATGAAAGGGATGTTCTACAACCTATGACAAGTATTCTACGGGCCTCAGAGTTTTTCTGAATGCATAGGCAGAAGAGTGGTTTGTATGCATTTTCTAGTATAATGTCATGCTTGGCGATGTCATTCGTTTATGAGCCTCGCTACTGTGTGCATGCACGTTATCCATGTGAAGGGGCGTAAGCAGATGCTAATATTCTGCGAGATTCCTGCAGAAGGTATACGATTTGCCATGATACACAGAGCACAAGTGAACCAAAATCAAGGCCTCCGTGGCGCAATCGGCTAGCGCGTTCGGCTGTTAACCGAAAGGTTGGTGGTTCGAGCCCACCCAGGGGCGAAATCGTTTTAACCGTCACAGAGGTGAGGACATACGTCAACTTTGTCAGAGATACACAGCTAGTGTGACAATTTGGCTGTGTTTGAGTGATGCCACAGGGCCTTGTACACATTCAGCCAAGTGACACTGTAGGTAAAAACATGGCCCTACGCAGACGTTCTACTGTTTTCCTATTTATTCGTCGTGTGTGACACTGCAGTAGAGCGACGCCCACTACAAAAGACGTATTATTTCAGCGTACACGTCGCGAGTGCCATATGACAGGGCCTGTCTCTCGATGTCGATTTGTATTTGGTGTCACTTAAGTGTCGGTCTGCAGTAGGCCGCTGTTGGCCGAGCGACGTGCAGTCGCCTTACATGAAGCCCCGTGGGCAACGCCAGCGCCACTGTGGACAACAGCGCACTGCAGCCAGAGAGAGGAGCCGAAAGGCGCATTTCGCAGTCGAGCCACGCTATCCCACAAGCTGTGCGCTAGGTCAAGATTGTGCAGACGGCAAACCTTTGGTGGCCCGACGCTCGTCGTCGATCGTAAGGGCGAAACAGTCAAGAGATTTGGAAAACGGCAATGTGGACACCCCCAGCAGCAGCTGTGTGCCAAATCCGATATCTGGTCGAGGGCTGCAAGATTCAGTATGATGAAGTGACAATTCGGGGATAGCTCACGAACGTAAAGCTGCTGCCTGCTTAGCTCAGTGGTAGAGCACTGGTCTCGTAAACCAGGGGTCGTGAGTTCGAACCTCACAGAAGACATTCTTTTTTTTTCACCTTCCTGCATGGAGCGGCGCTATCTCGACCAGCTTCTAACACATGGCAGTACACTGAATGAAAGGGATGTTCTACAACCTATGACAAGTATTCTACGGGCCTCAGAGTTTTTCTGAATGCATAGGCAGAAGAGTGGTTTGTATGCATTTTCTAGTATAATGTCATGCTTGGCGATGTCATTCGTTTATGAGCCTCGCTACTGTGTGCATGCACGTTATCCATGTGAAGGGGCGTAAGCAGATGCTAATATTCTGCGAGATTCCTGCAGAAGGTATACGATTTGCCATGATACACAGAGCACAAGTGAACCAAAATCAAGGCCTCCGTGGCGCAATCGGCTAGCGCGTTCGGCTGTTAACCGAAAGGTTGGTGGTTCGAGCCCACCCAGGGGCGAAATCGTCTTAACCGTCACAGAGGTGAGGACATACGTCAACTTTGTTAGAGATACACAGCTAGTGTGACAATTTGGCTGTGTTTGAGTGATGCCACAGGGCCTTGTACACATTCAGCCAAGTGACACTGTAGGTAAAAACATGGCCCTACGCAGACGTTCTACTGTTTTCCTATTTATTCGTCGTGTGTGACACTGCAGTAGAGCGACGCCCACTACAAAAGACGTATTATTTCAGCGTACACGTCGCGAGTGCCATATGACAGGGCCTGTCTCTCGATGTCGATTTGTATTTGGTGTCACTTAAGTGTCGGTCTGCAGTAGGCCGCTGTTGGCCGAGCGACGTGCAGTCGCCTTACATGAAGCCCCGTGGGTAACGCCAGCGCCACTGTGGACAACAGCGCACTGCAGCCAGAGAGAGGAGCCGAAAGGCGCATTTCGCAGTCGAGCCACGCTATCCCACAAGCTGTGCGCTAGGTCAAGATTGTGCAGACGGCAAATCTTTGGTGGCCCGACGCTCGTCGTCGATCGTAAGGGCGAAACAGTCAAGAGATTTGGAAAACGGCAATGTGGACACCCCCAGCAGCAGCTGTGTGCCAAATCCGATATCTGGTCGAGGGCTGCAAGATTCAGTATGATGAAGTGACAATTCGGGGATAGCTCACGAACGTAAAGCTGCTGCCTGCTTAGCTCAGTGGTAGAGCACTGGTCTCGTAAACCAGGGGTCGTGAGTTCGAACCTCACAGAAGGCATTCTTTTTTTTCACCTTCCTGCATGGAGCGGCGCTATCTCGACCAGCTTCTAACACATGGCAGTACACTGAATGAAAGGGATGTTCTACAACCTATGACAAGTATTCTACGGGCCTCAGAGTTTTTCTGAATGCATAGGCAGAAGAGTGGTTTGTATGCATTTTCTAGTATAATGTCATGCTTGGCGATGTCATTCGTTTATGAGCCTCGCTACTGTGTGCATGCACGTTATCCATGTGAAGGGGCGTAAGCAGATGCTAATATTCTGCGAGATTCCTGCAGAAGGTATACGATTTGCCATGATACTCAGAGCACATGTGAACCAAAATCAAGGCCTCCGTGGCGCAATCGGCTAGCGCGTTCGGCTGTTAACCGAAAGGTTGGTGGTTCGAGCCCACCCAGGGGCGAAATCGTTTTAACCGTCACAGAGGTGAGGACATACGTCAACTTTGTTAGAGATACACAGCTAGTGTGACAATTTGGCTGTGTTTGAGTGATGCCACAGGGCCTTGTACACATTCAGCCAAGTGACACTGTAGGTAAAAACATGGCCCTACGCAGACGTTCTACTGTTTTCCTATTTATTCGTCGTGTGTGACACTGCAGTAGAGCGACGCCCACTACAAAAAACGTATTATTTACATTCAATTTCAGCGTACACGTCGCGAGTGCCATATGACAGGGCCTGTCTCTCGATGTCGATTTGTATTTGGTGTCACTTAAGTGTCGGTCTGCAGTAGGCCGCTGTTGGCCGAGCGACATGCAGTCGCTGCAGTCGCCTTACATGAAGCCCCGTGGGTAACGCCAGCGCCACTGTGGACAACAGCGCACTGCAGCCAGAGAGAGGAGCCGAAAGGCGCATTTCGCAGTCGAGCCACGCTATCCCACAAGCTGTGCGCTAGGTCAAGATTGTGCAGACGGCAAATCTTTGGTGGCCCGACGCTCGTCGTCGATCGTAAGGGCGAAACAGTCAAGAGATTTGGAAAACGGCAATGTGGACACCCCCAGCAGCAGCTGTGTGCCAAATCCGATATCTGGTCGAGGGCTGCAAGATTCAGTATGATGAAGTGACAATTCGGGGATAGCTCACGAACGTAAAGCTGCTGCCTGCTTAGCTCAGTGGTAGAGCACTGGTCTCGTAAACCAGGGGTCGTGAGTTCGAACCTCACAGAAGGCATTCTTTTTTTTCACCTTCCTGCATGGAGCGGCGCTATCTCGACCAGCTTCTAACACATGGCAGTACACTGAATGAAAGGGATGTTCTACAACCTATGACAAGTATTCTACGGGCCTCAGAGTTTTTCTGAATGCATAGGCAGAAGAGTGGTTTGTATGCATTTTCTAGTATAATGTCATGCTTGGCGATGTCATTCGTTTATGAGCCTCGCTACTGTGTGCATGCACGTTATCCATGTGAAGGGGCGTAAGCAGATGCTAATATTCTGCGAGATTCCTGCAGAAGGTATACGATTTGCCATGATACACAGAGCACAAGTGAACCAAAATCAAGGCCTCCGTGGCGCAATCGGCTAGCGCGTTCGGCTGTTAACCGAAAGGTTGGTGGTTCGAGCCCACCCAGGGGCGAAATCGTTTTAACCGTCACAGAGGTGAGGACATACGTCAACTTTGTTAGAGATACACAGCTAGTGTGACAATTTGGCTGTGTTTGAGTGATGCCACAGGGCCTTGTACACATTCAGCCAAGTGACACTGTAGGTAAAAACATGGCCCTACGCAGACGTTCTACTGTTTTCCTATTTATTCGTCGTGTGTGACACTGCAGTAGAGCGACGCCCACTACAAAAAACGTATTATTTACATTCAATTTCAGCGTACACGTCGCGAGTGCCATATGACAGGGCCTGTCTCTCGATGTCGATTTGTATTTGGTGTCACTTAAGTGTCGGTCTGCAGTAGGCCGCTGTTGGCCGAGCGACATGCAGTCGCTGCAGTCGCCTTACATGAAGCCCCGTGGGTAACGCCAGCGCCACTGTGGACAACAGCGCACTGCAGCCAGAGAGAGGAGCCGAAAGGCGCATTTCGCAGTCGAGCCACGCTATCCCACAAGCTGTGCGCTAGGTCAAGATTGTGCAGACGGCAAATCTTTGGTGGCCCGACGCTCGTCGTCGATCGTAAGGGCGAAACAGTCAAGAGATTTGGAAAACGGCAATGTGGACACCCCCAGCAGCAGCTGTGTGCCAAATCCGATATCTGGTCGAGGGCTGCAAGATTCAGTATGATGAAGTGACAATTCGGGGATAGCTCACGAACGTAAAGCTGCTGCCTGCTTAGCTCAGTGGTAGAGCACTGGTCTCGTAAACCAGGGGTCGTGAGTTCGAACCTCACAGAAGGCATTCTTTTTTTTCACCTTCCTGCATGGAGCGGCGCTATCTCGACCAGCTTCTAACACATGGCAGTACACTGAATGAAAGGGATGTTCTACAACCTATGACAAGTATTCTACGGGCCTCAGAGTTTTTCTGAATGCATAGGCAGAAGAGTGGTTTGTATGCATTTTCTAGTATAATGTCATGCTTGGCGATGTCATTCGTTTATGAGCCTCGCTACTGTGTGCATGCACGTTATCCATGTGAAGGGGCGTAAGCAGATGCTAATATTCTGCGAGATTCCTGCAGAAGGTATACGATTTGCCATGATACACAGAGCACATGTGAACCAAAATCAAGGCCTCCGTGGCGCAATCGGCTAGCGCGTTCGGCTGTTAACCGAAAGGTTGGTGGTTCGAGCCCACCCAGGGGCGAAATCGTTTTAACCGTCACAGAGGTTAGGACATACGTCAACTTTGTTAGAGATACACAGCTAGTGTGACAATTTGGCTGTGTTTGAGTGATGCCACAGGGCCTTGTACACATTCAGCCAAGTGACACTGTAGGTAAAAACATGGCCCTACGCAGACGTTCTACTGTTTTCCTATTTATTCGTCGTGTGTGACACTGCAGTAGAGCGACGCCCACTACAAAAAACGTATTATTTACATTCAATTTCAGCGTACACGTCGCGAGTGCCATATGACAGAGCCTGTCTCTCGATGTCGATTTGTATTTGGTGTCACTTAAGTGTCGGTCTGCAGTAGGCCGCTGTTGGCCGAGCGACATGCAGTCGCTGCAGTCGCCTTACATGAAGCCCCGTGGGTAACGCCAGCGCCACTGTGGACAACAGCGCACTGCAGCCAGAGAGAGGAGCCGAAAGGCGCATTTCGCAGTCGAGCCACGCTATCCCACAAGCTGTGCGCTAGGTCAAGATTGTGCAGACGGCAAATCTTTGGTGGCCCGACGCTCGTCGTCGATCGTAAGGGCGAAACAGTCAAGAGATTTGGAAAACGGCAATGTGGACACCCCCAGCAGCAGCTGTGTGCCAAATCCGATATCTGGTCGAGGGCTGCAAGATTCAGTATGATGAAGTGACAATTCGGGGATAGCTCACGAACGTAAAGCTGCTGCCTGCTTAGCTCAGTGGTAGAGCACTGGTCTCGTAAACCAGGGGTCGTGAGTTCGAACCTCACAGAAGGCATTCTTTTTTTTCACCTTCCTGCATGGAGCGGCGCTATCTCGACCAGCTTCTAACACATGGCAGTACACTGAATGAAAGGGATGTTCTACAACCTATGACAAGTATTCTACGGGCCTCAGAGTTTTTCTGAATGCATAGGCAGAAGAGTGGTTTGTATGCATTTTCTAGTATAATGTCATGCTTGGCGATGTCATTCGTTTATGAGCCTCGCTACTGTGTGCATGCACGTTATCCATGTGAAGGGGCGTAAGCAGATGCTAATATTCTGCGAGATTCCTGCAGAAGGTATACGATTTGCCATGATACACAGAGCACAAGTGAACCAAAATCAAGGCCTCCGTGGCGCAATCGGCTAGCGCGTTCGGCTGTTAACCGAAAGGTTGGTGGTTTGAGCCCACCCAGGGGCGAAATCGTTTTAACCGTCACAGAGGTGAGGACATACGTCAACTTTGTTAGAGATACACAGCTAGTGTGACAATTTGGCTGTGTTTGAGTGATGCCACAGGGCCTTGTACACATTCAGCCAAGTGACACTGTAGGTAAAAACATGGCCCTACGCAGACGTTCTACTGTTTTCCTATTTATTCGTCGTGTGTGACACTGCAGTAGAGCGACGCCCACTACAAAAAACGTATTATTTACATTCAATTTCAGCGTACACGTCGCGAGTGCCATATGACAGGGCCTGTCTCTCGATGTCGATTTGTATTTGGTGTCACTTAAGTGTCGGTCTGCAGTAGGCCGCTGTTGGCCGAGCGACATGCAGTCGCTGCAGTCGCCTTACATGAAGCCCCGTGGGTAACGCCAGCGCCACTGTGGACAACAGCGCACTGCAGCCAGAGAGAGGAGCCGAAAGGCGCATTTCGCAGTCGAGCCACGCTATCCCACAAGCTGTGCGCTAGGTCAAGATTGTGCAGACGGCAAATCTTTGGTGGCCCGACGCTCGTCGTCGATCGTAAGGGCGAAACAGTCAAGAGATTTGGAAAACGGCAATGTGGACACCCCCAGCAGCAGCTGTGTGCCAAATCCGATATCTGGTCGAGGGCTGCAAGATTCAGTATGATGAAGTGACAATTCGGGGATAGCTCACGAACGTAAAGCTGCTGCCTGCTTAGCTCAGTGGTAGAGCACTGGTCTCGTAAACCAGGGGTCGTGAGTTCGAACCTCACAGAAGGCATTCTTTTTTTTCACCTTCCTGCATGGAGCGGCGCTATCTCGACCAGCTTCTAACACATGGCAGTACACTGAATGAAAGGGATGTTCTACAACCTATGACAAGTATTCTACGGGCCTCAGAGTTTTTCTGAATGCATAGGCAGAAGAGTGGTTTGTATGCATTTTCTAGTATAATGTCATGCTTGGCGATGTCATTCGTTTATGAGCCTCGCTACTGTGTGCATGCACGTTATCCATGTGAAGGGGCGTAAGCAGATGCTAATATTCTGCGAGATTCCTGCAGAAGGTATACGATTTGCCATGATACACAGAGCACATGTGAACCAAAATCAAGGCCTCCGTGGCGCAATCGGCTAGCGCGTTCGGCTGTTAACCGAAAGGTTGGTGGTTCGAGCCCACCCAGGGGCGAAATCGTTTTAACCGTCACAGAGGTTAGGACATACGTCAACTTTGTTAGAGATACACAGCTAGTGTGACAATTTGGCTGTGTTTGAGTGATGCCACAGGGCCTTGTACACATTCAGCCAAGTGACACTGTAGGTAAAAACATGGCCCTACGCAGACGTTCTACTGTTTTCCTATTTATTCGTCGTGTGTGACACTGCAGTAGAGCGACGCCCACTACAAAAAACGTATTATTTACATTCAATTTCAGCGTACACGTCGCGAGTGCCATATGACAGGGCCTGTCTCTCGATGTCGATTTGTATTTGGTGTCACTTAAGTGTCGGTCTGCAGTAGGCCGCTGTTGGCCGAGCGACATGCAGTCGCTGCAGTCGCCTTACATGAAGCCCCGTGGGTAACGCCAGCGCCACTGTGGACAACAGCGCACTGCAGCCAGAGAGAGGAGCCGAAAGGCGCATTTCGCAGTCGAGCCACGCTATCCCACAAGCTGTGCGCTAGGTCAAGATTGTGCAGACGGCAAATCTTTGGTGGCCCGACGCTCGTCGTCGATCGTAAGGGCGAAACAGTCAAGAGATTTGGAAAACGGCAATGTGGACACCCCCAGCAGCAGCTGTGTGCCAAATCCGATATCTGGTCGAGGGCTGCAAGATTCAGTATGATGAAGTGACAATTCGGGGATAGCTCACGAACGTAAAGCTGCTGCCTGCTTAGCTCAGTGGTAGAGCACTGGTCTCGTAAACCAGGGGTCGTGAGTTCGAACCTCACAGAAGGCATTCTTTTTTTTCACCTTCCTGCATGGAGCGGCGCTATCTCGACCAGCTTCTAACACATGGCAGTACACTGAATGAAAGGGATGTTCTACAACCTATGACAAGTATTCTACGGGCCTCAGAGTTTTTCTGAATGCATAGGCAGAAGAGTGGTTTGTATGCATTTTCTAGTATAATGTCATGCTTGGCGATGTCATTCGTTTATGAGCCTCGCTACTGTGTGCATGCACGTTATCCATGTGAAGGGGCGTAAGCAGATGCTAATATTCTGCGAGATTCCTGCAGAAGGTATACGATTTGCCATGATACACAGAGCACAAGTGAACCAAAATCAAGGCCTCCGTGGCGCAATCGGCTAGCGCGTTCGGCTGTTAACCGAAAGGTTGGTGGTTCGAGCCCACCCAGGGGCGAAATCGTTTTAACCGTCACAGAGGTGAGGACATACGTCAACTTTGTTAGAGATACACAGCTAGTGTGACAATTTGGCTGTGTTTGAGTGATGCCACAGGGCCTTGTACACATTCAGCCAAGTGACACTGTAGGTAAAAACATGGCCCTACGCAGACGTTCTACTGTTTTCCTATTTATTCGTCGTGTGTGACACTGCAGTAGAGCGACGCCCACTACAAAAAACGTATTATTTACATTCAATTTCAGCGTACACGTCGCGAGTGCCATATGACAGGGCCTGTCTCTCGATGTCGATTTGTATTTGGTGTCACTTAAGTGTCGGTCTGCAGTAGGCCGCTGTTGGCCGAGCGACATGCAGTCGCTGCAGTCGCCTTACATGAAGCCCCGTGGGTAACGCCAGCGCCACTGTGGACAACAGCGCACTGCGGCCAGAGAGAGGAGCCGAAAGGCGCATTTCGCAGTCGAGCCACGCTATCCCACAAGCTGTGCGCTAGGTTAAGATTGTGCAGACGGCAAATCTTTGGTGGCCCGACGCTCGTCGTCGATCGTAAGGGCGAAACAGTCAAGAGATTTGGAAAACGGCAATGTGGACACCCCCAGCAGCAGCTGTGTGCCAAATCCGATATCTGGTCGAGGGCTGCAAGATTCAGTATGATGAAGTGACAATTCGGGGATAGCTCACGAACGTAAAGCTGCTGCCTGCTTAGCTCAGTGGTAGAGCACTGGTCTCGTAAACCAGGGGTCGTGAGTTCGAACCTCACAGAAGGCATTCTTTTTTTTCACCTTCCTGCATGGAGCGGCGCTATCTCGACCAGCTTCTAACACATGGCAGTACACTGAATGAAAGGGATGTTCTACAACCTATGACAAGTATTCTACGGGCCTCAGAGTTTTTCTGAATGCATAGGCAGAAGAGTGGTTTGTATGCATTTTCTAGTATAATGTCATGCTTGGCGATGTCATTCGTTTATGAGCCTCGCTACTGTGTGCATGCACGTTATCCATGTGAAGGGGCGTAAGCAGATGCTAATATTCTGCGAGATTCCTGCAGAAGGTATACGATTTGCCATGATACACAGAGCACAAGTGAACCAAAATCAAGGCCTCCGTGGCGCAATCGGCTAGCGCGTTCGGCTGTTAACCGAAAGGTTGGTGGTTCGAGCCCACCCAGGGGCGAAATCGTTTTAACCGTCACAGAGGTGAGGACATACGTCAACTTTGTTAGAGATACACAGCTAGTGTGACAATTTGGCTGTGTTTGAGTGATGCCACAGGGCCTTGTACACATTCAGCCAAGTGACACTGTAGGTAAAAACATGGCCCTACGCAGACGTTCTACTGTTTTCCTATTTATTCGTCGTGTGTGACACTGCAGTAGAGCGACGCCCACTACAAAAAACGTATTATTTACATTCAATTTCAGCGTACACGTCGCGAGTGCCATATGACAGGGCCTGTCTCTCGATGTCGATTTGTATTTGGTGTCACTTAAGTGTCGGTCTGCAGTAGGCCGCTGTTGGCCGAGCGACATGCAGTCGCTGCAGTCGCCTTACATGAAGCCCCGTGGGTAACGCCAGCGCCACTGTGGACAACAGCGCACTGCAGCCAGAGAGAGGAGCCGAAAGGCGCATTTCGCAGTCGAGCCACGCTATCCCACAAGCTGTGCGCTAGGTCAAGATTGTGCAGACGGCAAATCTTTGGTGGCCCGACGCTCGTCGTCGATCGTAAGGGCGAAACAGTCAAGAGATTTGGAAAACGGCAATGTGGACACCCCCAGCAGCAGCTGTGTGCCAAATCCGATATCTGGTCGAGGGCTGCAAGATTCAGTATGATGAAGTGACAATTCGGGGATAGCTCACGAACGTAAAGCTGCTGCCTGCTTAGCTCAGTGGTAGAGCACTGGTCTCGTAAACCAGGGGTCGTGAGTTCGAACCTCACAGAAGGCATTCTTTTTTTTCACCTTCCTGCATGGAGCGGCGCTATCTCGACCAGCTTCTAACACATGGCAGTACACTGAATGAAAGGGATGTTCTACAACCTATGACAAGTATTCTACGGGCCTCAGAGTTTTTCTGAATGCATAGGCAGAAGAGTGGTTTGTATGCATTTTCTAGTATAATGTCATGCTTGGCGATGTCATTCGTTTATGAGCCTCGCTACTGTGTGCATGCACGTTATCCATGTGAAGGGGCGTAAGCAGATGCTAATATTCTGCGAGATTCCTGCAGAAGGTATACGATTTGCCATGATACACAGAGCACAAGTGAACCAAAATCAAGGCCTCCGTGGCGCAATCGGCCAGCGCGTTCGGCTGTTAACCGAAAGGTTGGTGGTTCGAGCCCACCCAGGGGCGAAATCGTTTTAACCGTCACAGAGGTGAGGACATACGTCAACTTTGTTAGAGATACACAGCTAGTGTGACAATTTGGCTGTGTTTGAGTGATGCCACAGGGCCTTGTACACATTCAGCCAAGTGACACTGTAGGTAAAAACATGGCCCTACGCAGACGTTCTACTGTTTTCGTATTTATTCGTCGTGTGTGACACTGCAGTAGAGCGACGCCCACTACAAAAGACGTATTAGTTCAGCGTACACGTCGCGAGTGCCATATGACAGGGCCTGTCTCTCGATGTCGATTTGTATTTGGTGTCACTAAAGTGTCGGTCTGCAGTAGGCCGCTGTTGGCCGAGCGACGTGCAGTCGCCTTACATGAAGCCCCGTGGGTAACGCCAGCGCCACTGTGGACAACAGCGCACTGCAGCCAGAGAGAGGAGCCGAAAGGCGCATTTCGCAGTCGAGCCACGCTATCCCACAAGCTGTGCGCTAGGTCAAGATTGTGCAGACGGCAAATCTTTGGTGGCCCGACGCTCGTCGTCGATCGTAAGGGCGAAACAGTCAAGAGATTTGGAAAACGGCAATGTGGACACCCCCAGCAGCAGCTGTGTGCCAAATCCGATATCTGGTCGAGGGCTGCAAGATTCAGTATGATGAAGTGACAATTCGGGGATAGCTCACGAACGTAAAGCTGCTGCCTGCTTAGCTCAGTGGTAGAGCACTGGTCTCGTAAACCAGGGGTCGTGAGTTCGAACCTCACAGAAGGCATTCTTTTTTTTCACCTTCCTGCATGGAGCGGCGCTATCTCGACCAGCTTCTAACACATGGCAGTACACTGAATGAAAGGGATGTTCTACAACCTATGACAAGTATTCTACGGGCCTCAGAGTTTTTCTGAATGCATAGGCAGAAGAGTGGTTTGTATGCATTTTCTAGTATAATGTCATGCTTGGCGATGTCATTCGTTTATGAGCCTCGCTACTGTGTGCATGCACGTTATCCATGTGAAGGGGCGTAAGCAGATGCTAATATTCTTCGAGATTCCTGCAGAAGGTATACGATTTGCCATGATACACAGAGCACAAGTGAACCAAAATCAAGGCCTCCGTGGCGCAATCGGCTAGCGCGTTCGGCTGTTAACCAAAAGGTTGGTGGTTCGAGCCCACCCAGGGGCGAAATCGTTTTAACCGTCACAGAGGTGAGGACATACGTCAACTTTGTTAGAGATACACAGCTAGTGTGACAATTTGGCTGTGTTTGAGTGATGCCACAGGGCCTTGTACACATTCAGCCAAGTGACACTGTAGGTAAAAACATGGCCCTACGCAGACGTTCTACTGTTTTCCTATTTATTCGTCGTGTGTGACACTGCAGTAGAGCGACGCCCACTACAAAAAACGTATTATTTACATTCAATTTCAGCGTACACGTCGCGAGTGCCATATGACAGGGCCTGTCTCTCGATGTCGATTTGTATTTGGTGTCACTTAAGTGTCGGTCTGCAGTAGGCCGCTGTTGGCCGAGCGACATGCAGTCGCTGCAGTCGCCTTACATGAAGCCCCGTGGGTAACGCCAGCGCCACTGTGGACAACAGCGCACTGCAGCCAGAGAGAGGAGCCGAAAGGCGCATTTCGCAGTCGAGCCACGCTATCCCACAAGCTGTGCGCTAGGTCAAGATTGTGCAGACGGCAAATCTTTGGTGGCCCGACGCTCGTCGTCGATCGTAAGGGCGAAACAGTCAAGAGATTTGGAAAACGGCAATGTGGACACCCCCAGCAGCAGCTGTGTGCCAAATCCGATATCTGGTCGAGGGCTGCAAGATTCAGTATGATGAAGTGACAATTCGGGGATAGCTCACGAACGTAAAGCTGCTGCCTGCTTAGCTCAGTGGTAGAGCACTGGTCTCGTAAACCAGAGGTCGTGAGTTCGAACCTCACAGAAGGCATTCTTTTTTTTCACCTTCCTGCATGGAGCGGCGCTATCTCGACCAGCTTCTAACACATGGCAGTACACTGAATGAAAGGGATGTTCTACAACCTATGACAAGTATTCTACGGGCCTCAGAGTTTTTCTGAATGCATAGGCAGAAGAGTGGTATGTATGCATTTTCTAGTATAATGTCATGCTTGGCGATGTCATTCGTTTATGAGCCTCGCTACTGTGTGCATGCACGTTATCCATGTGAAGGGGCGTAAGCAGATGCTAATATTCTGCGAGATTCCTGCAGAAGGTATACGATTTGCCATGATACACAGAGCACAAGTGAACCAAAATCAAGGCCTCCGTGGCGCAATCGGCTAGCGCGTTCGGCTGTTAACCGAAAGGTTGGTGGTTCGAGCCCACCCAGGGGCGAAATCGTTTTAACCGTCACAGAGGTGAGGACATACGTCAACTTTGTTAGAGATACACAGCTAGTGTGACAATTTGGCTGTGTTTGAGTGATGCCACAGGGCCTTGTACACATTCAGCCAAGTGACACTGTAGGTAAAAACATGGCCCTACGCAGACGTTCTACTGTTTTCCTATTTATTCGTCGTGTGTGACACTGCAGTAGAGCGACGCCCACTACAAAAGACGTATTAGTTCAGCGTACACGTCGCGAGTGCCATATGACAGGGCCTGTCTCTCGATGTCGATTTGTATTTGGTGTCACTTAAGTGTCGGTCTGCAGTAGGCCGCTGTTGGCCGAGCGACGTGCAGTCGCCTTACATGAAGCCCCGTGGGTAACGCCAGCGCCACTGTGGACAACAGCGCACTGCAGCCAGAGAGAGGAGCCGAAAGGCGCATTTCGCAGTCGAGCCACGCTATCCCACAAGCTGTGCGCTAGGTCAAGATTGTGCAGACGGCAAACCTTTGGTGGCCCGACGCTCGTCGTCGATCGTAAGGGCGAAACAGTCAAGAGATTTGGAAAACGGCAATGTGGACACCCCCAGCAGCAGCTGTGTGCCAAATCCGATATCTGGTCGAGGGCTGCAAGATTCAGTATGATGAAGTGACAATTCGGGGATAGCTCACGAACGTAAAGCTGCTGCCTGCTTAGCTCAGTGGTAGAGCACTGGTCTCGTAAACCAGGGGTCGTGAGTTCGAACCTCACAGAAGGCATTCTTTTTTTTCACCTTCCTGCATGGAGCGGCGCTATCTCGACCAGCTTCTAACACATGGCAGTACACTGAATGAAAGGGATGTTCTACAACCTATGACAAGTATTCTACGGGCCTCAGAGTTTTTCTGAATGCATAGGCAGAAGAGTGGTTTGTATGCATTTTCTAGTATAATGTCATGCTTGGCGATGTCATTCGTTTATGAGCCTCGCTACTGTGTGCATGCACGTTATCCATGTGAAGGGGCGTAAGCAGATGCTAATATTCTGCGAGATTCCTGCAGAAGGTATACGATTTGCCATGATACACAGAGCACAAGTGAACCAAAATCAAGGCCTCCGTGGCGCAATCGGCTAGCGCGTTCGGCTGTTAACCGAAAGGTTGGTGGTTCGAGCCCACCCAGGGGCGAAATCGTTTTAACCGTCACAGAGGTGAGGACATACGTCAACTTTGTTAGAGATACACAGCTAGTGTGACAATTTGGCTGTGTTTGAGTGATGCCACAGGGCCTTGTACACATTCAGCCAAGTGACACTGTAGGTAAAAACATGGCCCTACGCAGACGTTCTACTGTTTTCCTATTTATTCGTCGTGTGTGACACTGCAGTAGAGCGACGCCCACTACAAAAGACGTATTAGTTCAGCGTACACGTCGCGAGTGCCATATGACAGGGCCTGTCTCTCGATGTCGATTTGTATTTGGTGTCACTTAAGTGTCGGTCTGCAGTAGGCCGCTGTTGGCCGAGCGACGTGCAGTCGCCTTACATGAAGCCCCGTGGGTAACGCCAGCGCCACTGTGGACAACAGCGCACTGCAGCCAGAGAGAGGAGCCGAAAGGCGCATTTCGCAGTCGAGCCACGCTATCCCACAAGCTGTGCGCTAGGTCAAGATTGTGCAGACGGCAAATCTTTGGTGGCCCGACGCTCGTCGTCGATCGTAAGGGCGAAACAGTCAAGAGATTTGGAAAACGGCAATGTGGACACCCCCAGCAGCAGCTGTGTGCCAAATCCGATATCTGGTCGAGGGCTGCAAGATTCAGTATGATGAAGTGACAATTCGGGGATAGCTCACGAACGTAAAGCTGCTGCCTGCTTAGCTCAGTGGTAGAGCACTGGTCTCGTAAACCAGGGGTCGTGAGTTCGAACCTCACAGAAGGCATTCTTTTTTTTCACCTTCCTGCATGGAGCGGCGCTATCTCGACCAGCTTCTAACACATGGCAGTACACTGAATGAAAGGGATGTTCTACAACCTATGACAAGTATTCTACGGGCCTCAGAGTTTTTCTGAATGCATAGGCAGAAGAGTGGTTTGTATGCATTTTCTAGTATAATGTCATGCTTGGCGATGTCATTCGTTTATGAGCCTCGCTACTGTGTGCATGCACGTTATCCATGTGAAGGGGCGTAAGCAGATGCTAATATTCTGCGAGATTCCTGCAGAAGGTATACGATTTGCCATGATACACAGAGCACAAGTGAACCAAAATCAAGGCCTCCGTGGCGCAATCGGCTAGCGCGTTCGGCTGTTAACCGAAAGGTTGGTGGTTCGAGCCCACCCAGGGGCGAAATCGTTTTAACCGTCACAGAGGTGAGGACATACGTCAACTTTGTTAGAGATACACAGCTAGTGTGACAATTTGGCTGTGTTTGAGTGATGCCACAGGGCCTTGTACACATTCAGCCAAGTGACACTGTAGGTAAAAACATGGCCCTACGCAGACGTTCTACTGTTTTCCTATTTATTCGTCGTGTGTGACACTGCAGTAGAGCGACGCCCACTACAAAAGACGTATTAGTTCAGCGTACACGTCGCGAGTGCCATATGACAGGGCCTGTCTCTCGATGTCGATTTGTATTTGGTGTCACTTAAGTGTCGGTCTGCAGTAGGCCGCTGTTGGCCGAGCGACGTGCAGTCGCCTTACATGAAGCCCCGTGGGTAACGCCAGCGCCACTGTGGACAACAGCGCACTGCAGCCAGAGAGAGGAGCCGAAAGGCGCATTTCGCAGTCGAGCCACGCTATCCCACAAGCTGTGCGCTAGGTCAAGATTGTGCAGACGGCAAATCTTTGGTGGCCCGACGCTCGTCGTCGATCGTAAGGGCGAAACAGTCAAGAGATTTGGAAAACGGCAATGTGGACACCCCCAGCAGCAGCTGTGTGCCAAATCCGATATCTGGTCGAGGGCTGCAAGATTCAGTATGATGAAGTGACAATTCGGGGATAGCTCACGAACGTAAAGCTGCTGCCTGCTTAGCTCAGTGGTAGAGCACTGGTCTCGTAAACCAGGGGTCGTGAGTTCGAACCTCATAGAAGGCATTCTTTTTTTTCACCTTCCTGCATGGAGCGGCGCTATCTCGACCAGCTTCTAACACATGGCAGTACACTGAATGAAAGGGATGTTCTACAACCTATGACAAGTATTCTACGGGCCTCAGAGTTTTTCTGAATGCATAGGCAGAAGAGTGGTTTGTATGCATTTTCTAGTATAATGTCATGCTTGGCGATGTCATTCGTTTATGAGCCTCGCTACTGTGTGCATGCACGTTATCCATGTGAAGGGGCGTAAGCAGATGCTAATATTCTGCGAGATTCCTGCAGAAGGTATACGATTTGCCATGATACACAGAGCACAAGTGAACCAAAATCAAGGCCTCCGTGGCGCAATCGGCTAGCGCGTTCGGCTGTTAACCGAAAGGTTGGTGGTTCGAGCCCACCCAGGGGCGAAATCGTTTTAACCGTCACAGAGGTGAGGACATACGTCAACTTTGTTAGAGATACACAGCTAGTGTGACAATTTGGCTGTGTTTGAGTGATGCCACAGGGCCTTGTACACATTCAGCCAAGTGACACTGTAGGTAAAAACATGGCCCTACGCAGACGTTCTACTGTTTTCCTATTTATTCGTCGTGTGTGACACTGCAGTAGAGCGACGCCCACTACAAAAAACGTATTCTTTACATTCAATTTCAGCGTACACGTCGCGAGTGCCATATGACAGGGCCTGTCTCTCGATGTCGATTTGTATTTGGTGTCACTTAAGTGTCGGTCTGCAGTAGGCCGCTGTTGGCCGAGCGACGTGCAGTCGCCTTACATGAAGCCCCGTGGGTAACGCCAGCGCCACTGTGGACAACAGCGCACTGCAGCCAGAGAGAGGAGCCGAAAGGCGCATTTCGCAGTCGAGCCACGCTATCCCACAAGCTGTGCGCTAGGTCAAGATTGTGCAGACGGCAAATCTTTGGTGGCCCGACGCTCGTCGTCGATCGTAAGGGCGAAACAGTCAAGAGATTTGGAAAACGGCAATGTGGACACCCCCAGCAGCAGCTGTGTGCCAAATCCGATATCTGGTCGAGGGCTGCAAGATTCAGTATGATGAAGTGACAATTCGGGGATAGCTCACGAACGTAAAGCTGCTGCCTGCTTAGCTCAGTGGTAGAGCACTGGTCTCGTAAACCAGGGGTCGTGAGTTCGAACCTCACAGAAGGCATTCTTTTTTTTCACCTTCCTGCATGGAGCGGCGCTATCTCGACCAGCTTCTAACACATGGCAGTACACTGAATGAAAGGGATGTTCTACAACCTATGACAAGTATTCTACGGGCCTCAGAGTTTTTCTGAATGCATAGGCAGAAGAGTGGTTTGTATGCATTTTCTAGTATAATGTCATGCTTGGCGATGTCATTCGTTTATGAGCCTCGCTACTGTGTGCATGCACGTTATCCATGTGAAGGGGCGTAAGCAGATGCTAATATTCTGCGAGATTCCTGCAGAAGGTATACGATTTGCCATGATACACAGAGCACAAGTGAACCAAAATCAAGGCCTCCGTGGCGCAATCGGCTAGCGCGTTCGGCTGTTAACCGAAAGGTTGGTGGTTCGAGCCCACCCAGGGGCGAAATCGTTTTAACCGTCACAGAGGTGAGGACATACGTCAACTTTGTTAGAGATACACAGCTAGTGTGACAATTTGGCTGTGTTTGAGTGATGCCACAGGGCCTTGTACACATTCAGCCAAGTGACACTGTAGGTAAAAACATGGCCCTACGCAGACGTTCTACTGTTTTCCTATTTATTCGTCGTGTGTGACACTGCGGTAGAGCGACGCCCACTACAAAAAACGTATTATTTACATTCAATTTCAGCGTACACGTCGCGAGTGCCATATGACAGGGCCTGTCTCTCGATGTCGATTTGTATTTGGTGTCACTTAAGTGTCGGTCTGCAGTAGGCCGCTGTTGGCCGAGCGACGTGCAGTCGCCTTACATGAAGCCCCGTGGGCAACGCCAGCGCCACTGTGGACAACAGCGCACTGCAGCCAGAGAGAGGAGCCGAAAGGCGCATTTCGCAGTCGAGCCACGCTATCCCACAAGCTGTGCGCTAGGTCAAGATTGTGCAGACGGCAAACCTTTGGTGGCCCGACGCTCGTCGTCGATCGTAAGGGCGAAACAGTCAAGAGATTTGGAAAACGGCAATGTGGACACCCCCAGCAGCAGCTGTGTGCCAAATCCGATATCTGGTCGAGGGCTGCAAGATTCAGTATGATGAAGTGACAATTCGGGGATAGCTCACGAACGTAAAGCTGCTGCCTGCTTAGCTCAGTGGTAGAGCACTGGTCTCGTAAACCAGGGGTCGTGAGTTCGAACCTCACAGAAGGCATTCTTTTTTTTCACCTTCCTGCATGGAGCGGCGCTATCTCGACCAGCTTCTAACACATGGCAGTACACTGAATGAAAGGGATGTTCTACAACCTATGACAAGTATTCTACGGGCCTCAGAGTTTTTCTGAATGCATAGGCAGAAGAGTGGTTTGTATGCATTTTCTAGTATAATGTCATGCTTGGCGATGTCATTCGTTTATGAGCCTCGCTACTGTGTGCATGCACGTTATCCATGTGAAGGGGCGTAAGCAGATGCTAATATTCTGCGAGATTCCTGCAGAAGGTATACGATTTGCCATGATACACAGAGCACAAGTGAACCAAAATCAAGGCCTCCGTGGCGCAATCGGCTAGCGCGTTCGGCTGTTAACCGAAAGGTTGGTGGTTCGAGCCCACCCAGGGGCGAAATCGTTTTAACCGTCACAGAGGTGAGGACATACGTCAACTTTGTTAGAGATACACAGCTAGTGTGACAATTTGGCTGTGTTTGAGTGATGCCACAGGGCCTTGTACACATTCAGCCAAGTGACACTGTAGGTAAAAACATGGCCCTACGCAGACGTTCTACTGTTTTCCTATTTATTCGTCGTGTGTGACACTGCAGTAGAGCGACGCCCACTACAAAAGACGTATTAGTTCAGCGTACACGTCGCGAGTGCCATATGACAGGGCCTGTCTCTCGATGTCGATTTGTATTTGGTGTCACTTAAGTGTCGGTCTGCAGTAGGCCGCTGTTGGCCGAGCGACGTGCAGTCGCCTTACATGAAGCCCCGTGGGTAACGCCAGCGCCACTGTGGACAACAGCGCACTGCAGCCAGAGAGAGGAGCCGAAAGGCGCATTTCGCAGTCGAGCCACGCTATCCCACAAGCTGTGCGCTAGGTCAAGATTGTGCAGACGGCAAATCTTTGGTGGCCCGACGCTCGTCGTCGATCGTAAGGGCGAAACAGTCAAGAGATTTGGAAAACGGCAATGTGGACACCCCCAGCAGCAGCTGTGTGCCAAATCCGATATCTGGTCGAGGGCTGCAAGATTCAGTATGATGAAGTGACAATTCGGGGATAGCTCACGAACGTAAAGCTGCTGCCTGCTTAGCTCAGTGGTAGAGCACTGGTCTCGTAAACCAGGGGTCGTGAGTTCGAACCTCACAGAAGGCATTCTTTTTTTTCACCTTCCTGCATGGAGCGGCGCTATCTCGACCAGCTTCTAACACATGGCAGTACACTGAATGAAAGGGATGTTCTACAACCTATGACAAGTATTCTACGGGCCTCAGAGTTTTTCTGAATGCATAGGCAGAAGAGTGGTTTGTATGCATTTTCTAGTATAATGTCATGCTTGGCGATGTCATTCGTTTATGAGCCTCGCTACTGTGTGCATGCACGTTATCCATGTGAAGGGGCGTAAGCAGATGCTAATATTCTGCGAGATTCCTGCAGAAGGTATACGATTTGCCATGATACACAGAGCACAAGTGAACCAAAATCAAGGCCTCCGTGGCGCAATCGGCTAGCGCGTTCGGCTGTTAACCGAAAGGTTGGTGGTTCGAGCCCACCCAGGGGCGAAATCGTTTTAACCGTCACAGAGGTGAGGACATACGTCAACTTTGTTAGAGATACACAGCTAGTGTGACAATTTGGCTGTGTTTGAGTGATGCCACAGGGCCTTGTACACATTCAGCCAAGTGACACTGTAGGTAAAAACATGGCCCTACGCAGACGTTCTACTGTTTTCCTATTTATTCGTCGTGTGTGACACTGCAGTAGAGCGACGCCCACTACAAAAAACGTATTATTTACATTCAATTTCAGCGTACACGTCGCGAGTGCCATATGACAGGGCCTGTCTCTCGATGTCGATTTGTATTTGGTGTCACTTAAGTGTCGGTCTGCAGTAGGCCGCTGTTGGCCGAGCGACGTGCAGTCGCCTTACATGAAGCCCCGTGGGCAACGCCAGCGCCACTGTGGACAACAGCGCACTGCAGCCAGAGAGAGGAGCCGAAAGGCGCATTTCGCAGTCGAGCCACGCTATCCCACAAGCTGTGCGCTAGGTCAAGATTGTGCAGACGGCAAACCTTTGGTGGCCCGACGCTCGTCGTCGATCGTAAGGGCGAAACAGTCAAGAGATTTGGAAAACGGCAATGTGGACACCCCCAGCAGCAGCTGTGTGCCAAATCCGATATCTGGTCGAGGGCTGCAAGATTCAGTATGATGAAGTGACAATTCGGGGATAGCTCACGAACGTAAAGCTGCTGCCTGCTTAGCTCAGTGGTAGAGCACTGGTCTCGTAAACCAGGGGTCGTGAG
Organism: Schistocerca serialis cubense; assembly: GCF_023864345.2. NCBI lineage: Eukaryota > Metazoa > Arthropoda > Insecta > Orthoptera > Acrididae > Schistocerca > Schistocerca serialis. The sequence goes on from NC_064643.1 coordinate 655,095,636, forward strand.
TTCGAACCTCACAGAAGGCATTCTTTTTTTTCACCTTCCTGCATGGAGCGGCGCTATCTCGACCAGCTTCTAACACATGGCAGTACACTGAATGAAAGGGATGTTCTACAACCTATGACAAGTATTCTACGGGCCTCAGAGTTTTTCTGAATGCATAGGCAGAAGAGTGGTTTGTATGCATTTTCTAGTATAATGTCATGCTTGGCGATGTCATTCGTTTATGAGCCTCGCTACTGTGTGCATGCACGTTATCCATGTGAAGGGGCGTAAGCAGATGCTAATATTCTGCGAGATTCCTGCAGAAGGTATACGATTTGCCATGATACACAGAGCACAAGTGAACCAAAATCAAGGCCTCCGTGGCGCAATCGGCTAGCGCGTTCGGCTGTTAACCGAAAGGTTGGTGGTTCGAGCCCACCCAGGGGCGAAATCGTTTTAACCGTCACAGAGGTGAGGACATACGTCAACTTTGTTAGAGATACACAGCTAGTGTGACAATTTGGCTGTGTTTGAGTGATGCCACAGGGCCTTGTACACATTCAGCCAAGTGACACTGTAGGTAAAAACATGGCCCTACGCAGACGTTCTACTGTTTTCCTATTTATTCGTCGTGTGTGACACTGCAGTAGAGCGACGCCCACTACAAAAGACGTATTAGTTCAGCGTACACGTCGCGAGTGCCATATGACAGGGCCTGTCTCTCGATGTCGATTTGTATTTGGTGTCACTTAAGTGTCGGTCTGCAGTAGGCCGCTGTTGGCCGAGCGACATGCAGTCGCTGCAGTCGCCTTACATGAAGCCCCGTGGGTAACGCCAGCGCCACTGTGGACAACAGCGCACTGCAGCCAGAGAGAGGAGCCGAAAGGCGCATTTCGCAGTCGAGCCACGCTATCCCACAAGCTGTGCGCTAGGTCAAGATTGTGCAGACGGCAAATCTTTGGTGGCCCGACGCTCGTCGTCGATCGTAAGGGCGAAACAGTCAAGAGATTTGGAAAACGGCAATGTGGACACCCCCAGCAGCAGCTGTGTGCCAAATCCGATATCTGGTCGAGGGCTGCAAGATTCAGTATGATGAAGTGACAATTCGGGGATAGCTCACGAACGTAAAGCTGCTGCCTGCTTAGCTCAGTGGTAGAGCACTGGTCTCGTAAACCAGAGGTCGTGAGTTCGAACCTCACAGGAGGCATTCTTTTTTTTCACCTTCCTGCATGGAGCGGCGCTATCTCGACCAGCTTCTAACACATGGCAGTACACTGAATGAAAGGGATGTTCTACAACCTATGACAAGTATTCTACGGGCCTCAGAGTTTTTCTGAATGCATAGGCAGAAGAGTGGTTTGTATGCATTTTCTAGTATAATGTCATGCTTGGCGATGTCATTCGTTTATGAGCCTCGCTACTGTGTGCATGCACGTTATCCATGTGAAGGGGCGTAAGCAGATGCTAATATTCTGCGAGATTCCTGCAGAAGGTATACGATTTGCCATGATACACAGAGCACAAGTGAACCAAAATCAAGGCCTCCGTGGCGCAATCGGCTAGCGCGTTCGGCTGTTAACCGAAAGGTTGGTGGTTCGAGCCCACCCAGGGGCGAAATCGTTTTAACCGTCACAGAGGTGAGGACATACGTCAACTTTGTTAGAGATACACAGCTAGTGTGACAATTTGGCTGTGTTTGAGTGATGCCACAGGGCCTTGTACACATTCAGCCAAGTGACACTGTAGGTAAAAACATGGCCCTACGCAGACGTTCTACTGTTTTCCTATTTATTCGTCGTGTGTGACACTGCAGTAGAGCGACGCCCACTACAAAAGACGTATTAGTTCAGCGTACACGTCGCGAGTGCCATATGACAGGGCCTGTCTCTCGATGTCGATTTGTATTTGGTGTCACTTAAGTGTCGGTCTGCAGTAGGCCGCTGTTGGCCGAGCGACATGCAGTCGCTGCAGTCGCCTTACATGAAGCCCCGTGGGTAACGCCAGCGCCACTGTGGACAACAGCGCACTGCAGCCAGAGAGAGGAGCCGAAAGGCGCATTTCGCAGTCGAGCCACGCTATCCCACAAGCTGTGCGCTAGGTCAAGATTGTGCAGACGGCAAATCTTTGGTGGCCCGACGCTCGTCGTCGATCGTAAGGGCGAAACAGTCAAGAGATTTGGAAAACGGCAATGTGGACACCCCCAGCAGCAGCTGTGTGCCAAATCCGATATCTGGTCGAGGGCTGCAAGATTCAGTATGATGAAGTGACAATTCGGGGATAGCTCACGAACGTAAAGCTGCTGCCTGCTTAGCTCAGTGGTAGAGCACTGGTCTCGTAAACCAGAGGTCGTGAGTTCGAACCTCACAGGAGGCATTCTTTTTTTTCACCTTCCTGCATGGAGCGGCGCTATCTCGACCAGCTTCTAACACATGGCAGTACACTGAATGAAAGGGATGTTCTACAACCTATGACAAGTATTCTACGGGCCTCAGAGTTTTTCTGAATGCATAGGCAGAAGAGTGGTTTGTATGCATTTTCTAGTATAATGTCATGCTTGGCGATGTCATTCGTTTATGAGCCTCGCTACTGTGTGCATGCACGTTATCCATGTGAAGGGGCGTAAGCAGATGCTAATATTCTGCGAGATTCCTGCAGAAGGTATACGATTTGCCATGATACACAGAGCACAAGTGAACCAAAATCAAGGCCTCCGTGGCGCAATCGGCTAGCGCGTTCGGCTGTTAACCGAAAGGTTGGTGGTTCGAGCCCACCCAGGGGCGAAATCGTTTTAACCGTCACAGAGGTGAGGACATACGTCAACTTTGTTAGAGATACACAGCTAGTGTGACAATTTGGCTGTGTTTGAGTGATGCCACAGGGCCTTGTACACATTCAGCCAAGTGACACTGTAGGTAAAAACATGGCCCTACGCAGACGTTCTACTGTTTTCCTATTTATTCGTCGTGTGTGACACTGCAGTAGAGCGACGCTCACTACAAAAAACGTATTATTTACATTCAATTTCAGCGTACACGTCGCGAGTGCCATATGACAGGGCCTGTCTCTCGATGTCGATTTGTATTTGGTGTCACTTAAGTGTCGGTCTGCAGTAGGCCGCTGTTGGCCGAGCGACGTGCAGTCGCCTTACATGAAGCCCCGTGGGCAACGCCAGCGCCACTGTGGACAACAGCGCACTGCAGCCAGAGAGAGGAGCCGAAAGGCGCATTTCGCAGTCGAGCCACGCTATCCCACAAGCTGTGCGCTAGGTCAAGATTGTGCAGACGGCAAACCTTTGGTGGCCCGACGCTCGTCGTCGATCGTAAGGGCGAAACAGTCAAGAGATTTGGAAAACGGCAATGTGGACACCCCCAGCAGCAGCTGTGTGCCAAATCCGATATCTGGTCGAGGGCTGCAAGATTCAGTATGATGAAGTGACAATTCGGGGATAGCTCACGAACGTAAAGCTGCTGCCTGCTTAGCTCAGTGGTAGAGCACTGGTCTCGTAAACCAGGGGTCGTGAGTTCGAACCTCACAGAAGGCATTCTTTTTTTTCACCTTCCTGCATGGAGCGGCGCTATCTCGACCAGCTTCTAACACATGGCAGTACACTGAATGAAAGGGATGTTCTACAACCTATGACAAGTATTCTACGGGCCTCAGAGTTTTTCTGAATGCATAGGCAGAAGAGTGGTTTGTATGCATTTTCTAGTATAATGTCATGCTTGGCGATGTCATTCGTTTATGAGCCTCGCTACTGTGTGCATGCACGTTATCCATGTGAAGGGGCGTAAGCAGATGCTAATATTCTGCGAGATTCCTGCAGAAGGTATACGATTTGCCATGATACACAGAGCACAAGTGAACCAAAATCAAGGCCTCCGTGGCGCAATCGGCTAGCGCGTTCGGCTGTTAACCGAAAGGTTGGTGGTTCGAGCCCACCCAGGGGCGAAATCGTTTTAACCGTCACAGAGGTGAGGACATACGTCAACTTTGTTAGAGATACACAGCTAGTGTGACAATTTGGCTGTGTTTGAGTGATGCCACAGGGCCTTGTACACATTCAGCCAAGTGACACTGTAGGTAAAAACATGGCCCTACGCAGACGTTCTACTGTTTTCCTATTTATTCGTCGTGTGTGACACTGCAGTAGAGCGACGCCCACTACAAAAGACGTATTAGTTCAGCGTACACGTCGCGAGTGCCATATGACAGGGCCTGTCTCTCGATGTCGATTTGTATTTGGTGTCACTTAAGTGTCGGTCTGCAGTAGGCCGCTGTTGGCCGAGCGACATGCAGTCGCTGCAGTCGCCTTACATGAAGCCCCGTGGGTAACGCCAGCGCCACTGTGGACAACAGCGCACTGCAGCCAGAGAGAGGAGCCGAAAGGCGCATTTCGCAGTCGAGCCACGCTATCCCACAAGCTGTGCGCTAGGTCAAGATTGTGCAGACGGCAAATCTTTGGTGGCCCGACGCTCGTCGTCGATCGTAAGGGCGAAACAGTCAAGAGATTTGGAAAACGGCAATGTGGACACCCCCAGCAGCAGCTGTGTGCCAAATCCGATATCTGGTCGAGGGCTGCAAGATTCAGTATGATGAAGTGACAATTCGGGGATAGCTCACGAACGTAAAGCTGCTGCCTGCTTAGCTCAGTGGTAGAGCACTGGTCTCGTAAACCAGAGGTCGTGAGTTCGAACCTCACAGGAGGCATTCTTTTTTTTCACCTTCCTGCATGGAGCGGCGCTATCTCGACCAGCTTCTAACACATGGCAGTACACTGAATGAAAGGGATGTTCTACAACCTATGACAAGTATTCTACGGGCCTCAGAGTTTTTCTGAATGCATAGGCAGAAGAGTGGTTTGTATGCATTTTCTAGTATAATGTCATGCTTGGCGATGTCATTCGTTTATGAGCCTCGCTACTGTGTGCATGCACGTTATCCATGTGAAGGGGCGTAAGCAGATGCTAATATTCTGCGAGATTCCTGCAGAAGGTATACGATTTGCCATGATACACAGAGCACAAGTGAACCAAAATCAAGGCCTCCGTGGCGCAATCGGCTAGCGCGTTCGGCTGTTAACCGAAAGGTTGGTGGTTCGAGCCCACCCAGGGGCGAAATCGTTTTAACCGTCACAGAGGTGAGGACATACGTCAACTTTGTTAGAGATACACAGCTAGTGTGACAATTTGGCTGTGTTTGAGTGATGCCACAGGGCCTTGTACACATTCAGCCAAGTGACACTGTAGGTAAAAACATGGCCCTACGCAGACGTTCTACTGTTTTCCTATTTATTCGTCGTGTGTGACACTGCAGTAGAGCGACGCCCACTACAAAAGACGTATTAGTTCAGCGTACACGTCGCGAGTGCCATATGACAGGGCCTGTCTCTCGATGTCGATTTGTATTTGGTGTCACTTAAGTGTCGGTCTGCAGTAGGCCGCTGTTGGCCGAGCGACATGCAGTCGCTGCAGTCGCCTTACATGAAGCCCCGTGGGTAACGCCAGCGCCACTGTGGACAACAGCGCACTGCAGCCAGAGAGAGGAGCCGAAAGGCGCATTTCGCAGTCGAGCCACGCTATCCCACAAGCTGTGCGCTAGGTCAAGATTGTGCAGACGGCAAATCTTTGGTGGCCCGACGCTCGTCGTCGATCGTAAGGGCGAAACAGTCAAGAGATTTGGAAAACGGCAATGTGGACACCCCCAGCAGCAGCTGTGTGCCAAATCCGATATCTGGTCGAGGGCTGCAAGATTCAGTATGATGAAGTGACAATTCGGGGATAGCTCACGAACGTAAAGCTGCTGCCTGCTTAGCTCAGTGGTAGAGCACTGGTCTCGTAAACCAGAGGTCGTGAGTTCGAACCTCACAGGAGGCATTCTTTTTTTTCACCTTCCTGCATGGAGCGGCGCTATCTCGACCAGCTTCTAACACATGGCAGTACACTGAATGAAAGGGATGTTCTACAACCTATGACAAGTATTCTACGGGCCTCAGAGTTTTTCTGAATGCATAGGCAGAAGAGTGGTTTGTATGCATTTTCTAGTATAATGTCATGCTTGGCGATGTCATTCGTTTATGAGCCTCGCTACTGTGTGCATGCACGTTATCCATGTGAAGGGGAGTAAGCAGATGCTAATATTCTGCGAGATTCCTGCAGAAGGTATACGATTTGCCATGATACACAGAGCACAAGTGAACCAAAATCAAGGCCTCCGTGGCGCAATCGGCTAGCGCGTTCGGCTGTTAACCGAAAGGTTGGTGGTTCGAGCCCACCCAGGGGCGAAATCGTTTTAACCGTCACAGAGGTGAGGACATACGTCAACTTTGTTAGAGATACACAGCTAGTGTGACAATTTGGCTGTGTTTGAGTGATGCCACAGGGCCTTGTACACATTCAGCCAAGTGACACTGTAGGTAAAAACATGGCCCTACGCAGACGTTCTACTGTTTTCCTATTTATTCGTCGTGTGTGACACTGCAGTAGAGCGACGCCCACTACAAAAAACGTATTATTTACATTCAATTTCAGCGTACACGTCGCGAGTGCCATATGACAGGGCCTGTCTCTCGATGTCGATTTGTATTTGGTGTCACTTAAGTGTCGGTCTGCAGTAGGCCGCTGTTGGCCGAGCGACGTGCAGTCGCCTTACATGAAGCCCCGTGGGCAACGCCAGCGCCACTGTGGACAACAGCGCACTGCAGCCAGAGAGAGGAGCCGAAAGGCGCATTTCGCAGTCGAGCCACGCTATCCCACAAGCTGTGCGCTAGGTCAAGATTGTGCAGACGGCAAACCTTTGGTGGCCCGACGCTCGTCGTCGATCGTAAGGGCGAAACAGTCAAGAGATTTGGAAAACGGCAATGTGGACACCCCCAGCAGCAGCTGTGTGCCAAATCCGATATCTGGTCGAGGGCTGCAAGATTCAGTATGATGAAGTGACAATTCGGGGATAGCTCACGAACGTAAAGCTGCTGCCTGCTTAGCTCAGTGGTAGTCTGGCCTCGGCGGCCGTGCCGTGCGGATGTGCTGTGTTTACGTCGCCGCTGCTGTTGGCCGAGCGCTGTTTGTGGTGAGTTAAACGCTGTAGAGCGTTTCTCTTCTATCTGTCGACGATTCGCTCTTGAAAGTGGTAATGGCTGAATTAGTACGAAAAGATACGTTGAAATTTGTCTTCGACAACCATTTCGTGAGACCTACCTCATTTGAAATAGAGAGATTTCTTGAGGAGACAGTACAGTTAACGGGTGATGAAATTATTGGCATTCATTCATCGATCTGCAGTAGTACGGTGTATTTGAAGCTCAGGAGTGCGACTAAATGTGACCAAGTTGTTGAATCCTGTGGAGGTACTTTCAAGTTTAAGCATTCTGATGGCAATGTGGGCGAGGTTAAAGTTTCTCATGCTGGTTTTGGTGTGAGGACCGTTCGCGTTTTCGAACTGCCATTTGAGATAACTGCTGAACAAATTAATTCCGTTTTGAAGCCTTATGGAACTATCATTAGTAATGTTGCCGAGCGGTGGTCCTCTGCACATAAATTTCAAGTTTTAAATGGTGTTCGACAGATCAAAATCGATATGGTCAAGCATATCCCGTCTTATGTCAGTGTCTGTGGCTACAGAGCTATCGTGATATACGAGGGGCAACCGCGAACATGCGCGGGTTGTGGTTCTGCAGGACACGTTCGTGCTCAGTGCCTGCAAAGGCGCGTAACACAAATACCGACCGGAGAGGCAGGAGTCCCACACGCCATGTCACAGCTACCGCTGACATACGTTGCGGCGGTGCGCACGATCTCGTCCACGACCAAAGCGACCGAGAGACCTGCTTCCGAGGGCGACTTAATTGACTGTCAAATGGCCATCACCGAACCGGAAGCCGGCCAGGAGGTCATCGTTCCTGCACAACCAGCACAACAAGACCATTGCCCCTCAGCCGATGTTGCGCGTAACAGCTCTTCGGCAGGCTCCCTGAACATAACTGTCGCTGGTGAGAACCATTCAGCGGCTGGTCTCGACGGTATAGTAGCAGCAGATAGACAAATCGACACTCATACCAAGGACACTAAGAAGCGCAGGATTGCTCACCAGGGAGCGGCCGAAACTGCCCCTGTCATGCGAGACAAGATCACACAGGTGAAACAAAAAATGACCGACGTACCACCAGCACCACAGGACGGTAATCGCAAACCGTTGAAGAAGTCGCGGACAGGAGCATCATCCGACAGTGGCACTGACGACCTTGTGTTCTCCGCGTCTACACAGCCGACTCCAAAGAGTGACATAGTACCTGAGCCGCAACCTACAGACGCTTGCCCACGACTCAAGGAGAATCGAAACGACACTCGTTCCCCACACTGGGCTGATGATCACGACGATGAGGATCAAGATGAAGACATGACGGAAGACAATGCTGCACCGGACCTTAGACTTAGCGGAGGGGACTCTAACCAACAGCGACGCCCCTCCTCACGAGGAACGGGCACTGATGATGACGCCGATTTCTATTAACTGAACATTCGATCATTAGCAGAGACAAAATATATCTAGATCCGTAGGACGATAGGCAGTCAGTTCTTTTACACACTTACGTTCAAGCAAATTTGGCGGGCTTACAAGCTTACCGGATTGCAACATTAAATATTAATAAGATCAGGAGTGCACTGAATTTGCGGAATCTCCAGGACGTTGTCTATGCAGCCGACATCGATATCGTATTGTTACAAGAAGTGACAGATATTGACCTAGAGCACATACCGGGCTATAACGCTATTGTTAACCCCAGTAGCAATAACGAACTTGGAACGGCTATATTATATAAAGAAGGTATACTAATCCGCAACGTTGAGAAACTACCCAACTGTAGAGGTATAGCTGGCACCGTCAATGACACCCGAATCATTAATATCTATGCACCTTCCGGATCTGGTAACAGACAGCGGCGAGCCGTCTTCTTCAAAGAAGAGATAGTTCCACTGTTCGGAACGGGTCATGATCACATAATATTTGCCGGGGATTTTAACTGTGTTATCCGTCCGAAAGACCAAACGCCGAACTTTACTAAATCACTGGAGCTTGAAACCATCATCACTGAGTTGGGACTTATTGACACGTGGGAACATCAGCATGGTGACGCGCCCGGTTTTACACACGTCACTAGCCATTCTGCGAGCCGTTTAGACCGGATCTATACAACAGCTGGTTTGAAGTCCAATGTGCTACACTCCGAAATCTGGCCCACCATATTTTCTGATCATGCCGCGTATATTTGTACCATCAATTTAGCGAAACAAGGCACCTACAAAGCCAGGGGACAGTGGAAACTTAATGTTGCTCATTTATTAGATCCGGCGTGCCGCGTAGCATTTAACAATACGTGGGACGATTGTGAAAAACGTTTCCCGCAGTACAACTCGCCGCTCATTTGGTGGATCAAGTGCGCCAAACCTGCTATAACGAAAACCTTGAAACGCTACTCTCGCGAGAAGGCTGCCTGGCAAAAGGCAACTGTGGAATTTTATTTTCAGTGCCTCCGTGACTTGCATAAGCCGGATGTGACGATAATAGACAATTATGCACAAATTAAACGAATACAAGCAAAACTATTGACTTTAAAACGACAACAACTTCAGGGTTGCCGCATTAGGACTCGTTTGCAAAACACCGTTCCGAACGAAGCGACCTCCATGTATCATGTGATACACGAAAATAAACGGAACATTAGGAAAATAATTACTAAACTGACAACCACTGATGGTCGATTATTGACCAAACAGTGCGAGATCAAGGACGAAATCTACAAGCATTATACAGAATTGTTGGCCACCACACCAACGGATGACGTGGCGCAAAGGGAAGTCATCGACGGGATAACAGGTAGACTCAGTTCGGATGAAGCCGGCACCCTCACTACCGCTATAACGGAGGACGAAGTGGTGGACGCCATACTGAGAGGTCCAAAGAACAAATCACCCGGACCTGATGGACTACCTGCAGAACTGTATCAAATTTTTAGACAAAAAATGGCGACGAAGCTGACGTGCATATGCAATGAACTCATGAATCCCAGTGCCCCCCTCCCGGAAGAGTTCTGTGAGGGGACGGTGGTCCTGGTCCCCAAAAAGCCAGGAGGCAAGGGAATTGGTAATCTTCGACCTATCACCTTATTGAACGGCGATTACAAAATCTTCGCCCGCGTCATCATGCAACGGCTGCACTCCGTAATTACCACGGTTACAGGATCCTACCAATCGTGTGTTGGCAAGCATAGAAAGATATATCAGACCTTAAGTGATTACAGGGATGTCATTTCCATAGCGGCGACTTGCAGACTCCGATGCGCCATCGTATCACTCGACTTCGAACAAGCATTCGACAGAGTGAGCCATTCTTACCTTTTCAGTGTAATGCGGAAAATGAATTTTCCTCCGAATTTTTTAGCCATGCTCAACTCCGTGCTCACGAATGGTACCTCTAAAATCCAGATCAATGGACAACTCAGTAGCCCCATCAAGGTTCGTAGCTCGGTACGACAAGGTTGCCCAATGTCCATGGTATTGTTTGCAATAGCAATCGAACCGCTCCTGTTCAATTTAAACAAGGTTCTGCAAGGATTACACATACACGCCCACAAAGTCACGTGTAAATCATACGCTGATGATGTCGGTTTCATAGTCAGGAGTAACCAAGAACTAGACACTGCGCTCCAAATTACGAAGAAGTATGAACTTGCTTCCGGCGCTAAAATAAATATGGCGAAGTCTGGAATTCTGCCGATCGGCCGCGGAGATGACATTGGAGCTCGAGAACACCTGAAACGCCTTGACACACTGAAAAGCCTCGGCGTAGTATACACGCGCCATATCCGACGAACAGTTGCTATCAACTACAGGCGCATTTTGACGAACATGCGGGCGTGCCTCCACCAACACAGTCTACGGAATCTGGACGCTATGCAAAAGGTACAGCTCGCCAATACCTATATCACGTCCAAAGTGAACTACGTCGCCCAAATATTGCCATTACCACCAGCAATAGCGAAACGGATGCTGGCAGCGCTCGGCCATTATGTTAGTAGGGGTCATATTTTCAAAATTAAATATGAAACGCTGACGTTACCAGCCAACAAAGGTGGTCTCAATCTTACCGATATCTACTGTAAAGCACAGGCACTGTATATTTGCAAGACATACCGACTGTGGAAAGAATCGCCGAGTAATCTAGTGGGTCATCTTCTGAATGAAATACTCCCGCTCAGTCTGGATCCGCCTATCGACGTGCACCACCTCCCGACGGAGCTTTCGCACCTCAAACATTTTCTCATTGAATACAGCTACATTCAGAGAACGCTTTTCCACAACGGTACGCCAACAGTCAAAGACGTGTACAAGACCATGATTGACGGAAAACCCAGAAACAGCATCGAGGGGAAACTTCACCAGTATGACTGGAATACGATTTGGAAGAATATTCATGATCCCCGATTACCGACTAAGGTGAGAGCCGTATGGTACTTTGCTGTTAATAGAAAACTGCCGACGAACTCTAAGTTGCACGCCATACATCTGGCAGAAACGCCAAACTGCACTACCTGCAACGTCCTCGATACCGAGGAACACAGGTTTACATGTGATACGATCAGCGACGTATGGTGCTGCATTCGGCGCATGCTGGCAATTATACTCAGAACTTCCGATAATGCCATCACACCGACTCACCTCCTCAATCCTGAGGGCGTCCCCTACCCCAATACTAAAAGAAATGCTGCCAATTGGTTGATGGGACATTCAGTTTTCTATGTTCTCACACAAGAAGACCGGAGCGAAGAAGATTTTATGACATTTCTGCGCATTCAGCATCATCAGCTTGAACAAATACGAGATTATAGATTGAAATATGCTAATTTTCTAAAGAGAATCTTGGTGTAGAAACCAAACCAATCTCGATGAAAATTCAAAAAAAAAAAAAAAAAAAAAAAAAAAAAAAAAAAAAAAAAAAAAAAAAATGGATAACGCTTAAAAAAAAACAAAAAAAAAAAAAAAAAAAGTGGTAGAGCACTGGTCTCGTAAACCAGGGGTCGTGAGTTCGAACCTCACAGAAGGCATTCTTTTTTTTCACCTTCCTGCATGGAGCGGCGCTATCTCGACCAGCTTCTAACACATGGCAGTACACTGAATGAAAGGGATGTTCTACAACCTATGACAAGTATTCTACGGGCCTCAGAGTTTTTCTGAATGCATAGGCAGAAGAGTGGTTTGTATGCATTTTCTAGTATAATGTCATGCTTGGCGATGTCATTCGTTTATGAGCCTCGCTACTGTGTGCATGCACGTTATCCATGTGAAGGGGCGTAAGCAGATGCTAATATTCTGCGAGATTCCTGCAGAAGGTATACGATTTGCCATGATACACAGAGCACAAGTGAACCAAAATCAAGGCCTCCGTGGCGCAATCGGCTAGCGCGTTCGGCTGTTAACCGAAAGGTTGGTGGTTCGAGCCCACCCAGGGGCGAAATCGTTTTAACCGTCACAGAGGTGAGGACATACGTCAACTTTGTTAGAGATACACAGCTAGTGTGACAATTTGGCTGTGTTTGAGTGATGCCACAGGGCCTTGTACACATTCAGCCAAGTGACACTGTAGGTAAAAACATGGCCCTACGCAGACGTTCTACTGTTTTCCTATTTATTCGTCGTGTGTGACACTGCAGTAGAGCGACGCCCACTACAAAAGACGTATTAGTTCAGCGTACACGTCGCGAGTGCCATATGACAGGGCCTGTCTCTCGATGTCGATTTGTATTTGGTGTCACTTAAGTGTCGGTCTGCAGTAGGCCGCTGTTGGCCGAGCGACGTGCAGTCGCCTTACATGAAGCCCCGTGGGTAACGCCAGCGCCACTGTGGACAACAGCGCACTGCAGCCAGAGAGAGGAGCCGAAAGGCGCATTTCGCAGTCGAGCCACGCTATCCCACAAGCTGTGCGCTAGGTCAAGATTGTGCAGACGGCAAATCTTTGGTGGCCCGACGCTCGTCGTCGATCGTAAGGGCGAAACAGTCAAGAGATTTGGAAAACGGCAATGTGGACACCCCCAGCAGCAGCTGTGTGCCAAATCCGATATCTGGTCGAGGGCTGCAAGATTCAGTATGATGAAGTGACAATTCGGGGATAGCTCACGAACGTAAAGCTGCTGCCTGCTTAGCTCAGTGGTAGAGCACTGGTCTCGTAAACCAGGGGTCGTGAGTTCGAACCTCACAGAAGGCATTCTTTTTTTTCACCTTCCTGCATGGAGCGGCGCTATCTCGACCAGCTTCTAACACATGGCAGTACACTGAATGAAAGGGATGTTCTACAACCTATGACAAGTATTCTACGGGCCTCAGAGTTTTTCTGAATGCATAGGCAGAAGAGTGGTTTGTATGCATTTTCTAGTATAATGTCATGCTTGGCGATGTCATTCGTTTATGAGCCTCGCTACTGTGTGCATGCACGTTATCCATGTGAAGGGGCGTAAGCAGATGCTAATATTCTGCGAGATTCCTGCAGAAGGTATACGATTTGCCATGATACACAGAGCACAAGTGAACCAAAATCAAGGCCTCCGTGGCGCAATCGGCTAGCGCGTTCGGCTGTTAACCGAAAGGTTGGTGGTTCGAGCCCACCCAGGGGCGAAATCGTTTTAACCGTCACAGAGGTGAGGACATACGTCAACTTTGTTAGAGATACACAGCTAGTGTGACAATTTGGCTGTGTTTGAGTGATGCCACAGGGCCTTGTACACATTCAGCCAAGTGACACTGTAGGTAAAAACATGGCCCTACGCAGACGTTCTACTGTTTTCCTATTTATTCGTCGTGTGTGACACTGCAGTAGAGCGACGCCCACTACAAAAGACGTATTAGTTCAGCGTACACGTCGCGAGTGCCATATGACAGGGCCTGTCTCTCGATGTCGATTTGTATTTGGTGTCACTTAAGTGTCGGTCTGCAGTAGGCCGCTGTTGGCCGAGCGACGTGCAGTCGCCTTACATGAAGCCCCGTGGGTAACGCCAGCGCCACTGTGGACAACAGCGCACTGCAGCCAGAGAGAGGAGCCGAAAGGCGCATTTCGCAGTCGAGCCACGCTATCCCACAAGCTGTGCGCTAGGTCAAGATTGTGCAGACGGCAAATCTTTGGTGGCCCGACGCTCGTCGTCGATCGTAAGGGCGAAACAGTCAAGAGATTTGGAAAACGGCAATGTGGACACCCCCAGCAGCAGCTGTGTGCCAAATCCGATATCTGGTCGAGGGCTGCAAGATTCAGTATGATGAAGTGACAATTCGGGGATAGCTCACGAACGTAAAGCTGCTGCCTGCTTAGCTCGGTGGTAGAGCACTGGTCTCGTAAACCAGGGGTCGTGAGTTCGAACCTCACAGAAGGCATTCTTTTTTTTCACCTTCCTGCATGGAGCGGCGCTATCTCGACCAGCTTCTAACACATGGCAGTACACTGAATGAAAGGGATGTTCTACAACCTATGACAAGTATTCTACGGGCCTCAGAGTTTTTCTGAATGCATAGGCAGAAGAGTGGTTTGTATGCATTTTCTAGTATAATGTCATGCTTGGCGATGTCATTCGTTTATGAGCCTCGCTACTGTGTGCATGCACGTTATCCATGTGAAGGGGCGTAAGCAGATGCTAATATTCTGCGAGATTCCTGCAGAAGGTATACGATTTGCCATGATACACAGAGCACAAGTGAACCAAAATCAAGGCCTCCGTGGCGCAATCGGCTAGCGCGTTCGGCTGTTAACCGAAAGGTTGGTGGTTCGAGCCCACCCAGGGGCGAAATCGTTTTAACCGTCACAGAGGTGAGGACATACGTCAACTTTGTTAGAGATACACAGCTAGTGTGACAATTTGGCTGTGTTTGAGTGATGCCACAGGGCCTTGTACACATTCAGCCAAGTGACACTGTAGGTAAAAACATGGCCCTACGCAGACGTTCTACTGTTTTCCTATTTATTCGTCGTGTGTGACACTGCAGTAGAGCGACGCCCACTACAAAAAACGTATTATTTACATTCAATTTCAGCGTACACGTCGCGAGTGCCATATGACAGGGCCTGTCTCTCGATGTCGATTTGTATTTGGTGTCACTTAAGTGTCGGTCTGCAGTAGGCCGCTGTTGGCCGAGCGACGTGCAGTCGCCTTACATGAAGCCCCGTGGGCAACGCCAGCGCCACTGTGGACAACAGCGCACTGCAGCCAGAGAGAGGAGCCGAAAGGCGCATTTCGCAGTCGAGCCACGCTATCCCACAAGCTGTGCGCTAGGTCAAGATTGTGCAGACGGCAAACCTTTGGTGGCCCGACGCTCGTCGTCGATCGTAAGGGCGAAACAGTCAAGAGATTTGGAAAACGGCAATGTGGACACCCCCAGCAGCAGCTGTGTGCCAAATCCGATATCTGGTCGAGGGCTGCAAGATTCAGTATGATGAAGTGACAATTCGGGGATAGCTCACGAACGTAAAGCTGCTGCCTGCTTAGCTCAGTGGTAGAGCACTGGTCTCGTAAACCAGGGGTCGTGAGTTCGAACCTCACAGAAGGCATTCTTTTTTTTCACCTTCCTGCATGGAGCGGCGCTATCTCGACCAGCTTCTAACACATGGCAGTACACTGAATGAAAGGGATGTTCTACAACCTATGACAAGTATTCTACGGGCCTCAGAGTTTTTCTGAATGCATAGGCAGAAGAGTGGTTTGTATGCATTTTCTAGTATAATGTCATGCTTGGCGATGTCATTCGTTTATGAGCCTCGCTACTGTGTGCATGCACGTTATCCATGTGAAGGGGCGTAAGCAGATGCTAATATTCTGCGAGATTCCTGCAGAAGGTATACGATTTGCCATGATACACAGAGCACAAGTGAACCAAAATCAAGGCCTCCGTGGCGCAATCGGCTAGCGCGTTCGGCTGTTAACCGAAAGGTTGGTGGTTCGAGCCCACCCAGGGGCGAAATCGTTTTAACCGTCACAGAGGTGAGGACATACGTCAACTTTGTTAGAGATACACAGCTAGTGTGACAATTTGGCTGTGTTTGAGTGATGCCACAGGGCCTTGTACACATTCAGCCAAGTGACACTGTAGGTAAAAACATGGCCCTACGCAGACGTTCTACTGTTTTCCTATTTATTCGTCGTGTGTGACACTGCAGTAGAGCGACGCCCACTACAAAAGACGTATTAGTTCAGCGTACACGTCGCGAGTGCCATATGACAGGGCCTGTCTCTCGATGTCGATTTGTATTTGGTGTCACTTAAGTGTCGGTCTGCAGTAGGCCGCTGTTGGCCGAGCGACGTGCAGTCGCCTTACATGAAGCCCCGTGGGTAACGCCAGCGCCACTGTGGACAACAGCGCACTGCAGCCAGAGAGAGGAGCCGAAAGGCGCATTTCGCAGTCGAGCCACGCTATCCCACAAGCTGTGCGCTAGGTCAAGATTGTGCAGACGGCAAATCTTTGGTGGCCCGACGCTCGTCGTCGATCGTAAGGGCGAAACAGTCAAGAGATTTGGAAAACGGCAATGTGGACACCCCCAGCAGCAGCTGTGTGCCAAATCCGATATCTGGTCGAGGGCTGCAAGATTCAGTATGATGAAGTGACAATTCGGGGATAGCTCACGAACGTAAAGCTGCTGCCTGCTTAGCTCAGTGGTAGAGCACTGGTCTCGTAAACCAGGGGTCGTGAGTTCGAACCTCACAGAAGGCATTCTTTTTTTTCACCTTCCTGCATGGAGCGGCGCTATCTCGACCAGCTTCTAACACATGGCAGTACACTGAATGAAAGGGATGTTCTACAACCTATGACAAGTATTCTACGGGCCTCAGAGTTTTTCTGAATGCATAGGCAGAAGAGTGGTTTGTATGCATTTTCTAGTATAATGTCATGCTTGGCGATGTCATTCGTTTATGAGCCTCGCTACTGTGTGCATGCACGTTATCCATGTGAAGGGGCGTAAGCAGATGCTAATATTCTGCGAGATTCCTGCAGAAGGTATACGATTTGCCATGATACACAGAGCACAAGTGAACCAAAATCAAGGCCTCCGTGGCGCAATCGGCTAGCGCGTTCGGCTGTTAACCGAAAGGTTGGTGGTTCGAGCCCACCCAGGGGCGAAATCGTTTTAACCGTCACAGAGGTGAGGACATACGTCAACTTTGTTAGAGATACACAGCTAGTGTGACAATTTGGCTGTGTTTGAGTGATGCCACAGGGCCTTGTACACATTCAGCCAAGTGACACTGTAGGTAAAGACATGGCCCTACGCAGACGTTCTACTGTTTTCCTATTTATTCGTCGTGTGTGACACTGCAGTAGAGCGACGCCCACTACAAAAGACGTATTATTTACATTCAATTTCAGCGTACACGTCGCGAGTGCCATATGACAGGGCCTGTCTCTCGATGTCGATTTGTATTTGGTGTCACTTAAGTGTCGGTCTGCAGTAGGCCGCTGTTGGCCGAGCGACGTGCAGTCGCCTTACATGAAGCCCCGTGGGCAACGCCAGCGCCACTGTGGACAACAGCGCACTGCAGCCAGAGAGAGGAGCCGAAAGGCGCATTTCGCAGTCGAGCCACGCTATCCCACAAGCTGTGCGCTAGGTCAAGATTGTGCAGACGGCAAACCTTTGGTGGCCCGACGCTCGTCGTCGATCGTAAGGGCGAAACAGTCAAGAGATTTGGAAAACGGCAATGTGGACACCCCCAGCAGCAGCTGTGTGCCAAATCCGATATCTGGTCGAGGGCTGCAAGATTCAGTATGATGAAGTGACAATTCGGGGATAGCTCACGAACGTAAAGCTGCTGCCTGCTTAGCTCAGTGGTAGAGCACTGGTCTCGTAAACCAGGGGTCGTGAGTTCGAACCTCACAGAAGGCATTCTTTTTTTTCACCTTCCTGCATGGAGCGGCGCTATCTCGACCAGCTTCTAACACATGGCAGTACACTGAATGAAAGGGATGTTCTACAACCTATGACAAGTATTCTACGGGCCTCAGAGTTTTTCTGAATGCATAGGCAGAAGAGTGGTTTGTATGCATTTTCTAGTATAATGTCATGCTTGGCGATGTCATTCGTTTATGAGCCTCGCTACTGTGTGCATGCACGTTATCCATGTGAAGGGGCGTAAGCAGATGCTAATATTCTGCGAGATTCCTGCAGAAGGTATACGATTTGCCATGATACACAGAGCACAAGTGAACCAAAATCAAGGCCTCCGTGGCGCAATCGGCTAGCGCGTTCGGCTGTTAACCGAAAGGTTGGTGGTTCGAGCCCACCCAGGGGCGAAATCGTTTTAACCGTCACAGAGGTGAGGACATACGTCAACTTTGTTAGAGATACACAGCTAGTGTGACAATTTGGCTGTGTTTGAGTGATGCCACAGGGCCTTGTACACATTCAGCCAAGTGACACTGTAGGTAAAAACATGGCCCTACGCAGACGTTCTACTGTTTTCCTATTTATTCGTCGTGTGTGACACTGCAGTAGAGCGACGCCCACTACAAAAAACGTATTATTTACATTCAATTTCAGCGTACACGTCGCGAGTGCCATATGACAGGGCCTGTCTCTCGATGTCGATTTGTATTTGGTGTCACTTAAGTGTCGGTCTGCAGTAGGCCGCTGTTGGCCGAGCGACGTGCAGTCGCCTTACATGAAGCCCCGTGGGCAACGCCAGCGCCACTGTGGACAACAGCGCACTGCAGCCAGAGAGAGGAGCCGAAAGGCGCATTTCGCAGTCGAGCCACGCTATCCCACAAGCTGTGCGCTAGGTCAAGATTGTGCAGACGGCAAACCTTTGGTGGCCCGACGCTCGTCGTCGATCGTAAGGGCGAAACAGTCAAGAGATTTGGAAAACGGCAATGTGGACACCCCCAGCAGCAGCTGTGTGCCAAATCCGATATCTGGTCGAGGGCTGCAAGATTCAGTATGATGAAGTGACAATTCGGGGATAGCTCACGAACGTAAAGCTGCTGCCTGCTTAGCTCAGTGGTAGAGCACTGGTCTCGTAAACCAGGGGTCGTGAGTTCGAACCTCACAGAAGGCATTCTTTTTTTTCACCTTCCTGCATGGAGCGGCGCTATCTCGACCAGCTTCTAACACATGGCAGTACACTGAATGAAAGGGATGTTCTACAACCTATGACAAGTATTCTACGGGCCTCAGAGTTTTTCTGAATGCATAGGCAGAAGAGTGGTTTGTATGCATTTTCTAGTATAATGTCATGCTTGGCGATGTCATTCGTTTATGAGCCTCGCTACTGTGTGCATGCACGTTATCCATGTGAAGGGGCGTAAGCAGATGCTAATATTCTGCGAGATTCCTGCAGAAGGTATACGATTTGCCATGATACACAGAGCACAAGTGAACCAAAATCAAGGCCTCCGTGGCGCAATCGGCTAGCGCGTTCGGCTGTTAACCGAAAGGTTGGTGGTTCGAGCCCACCCAGGGGCGAAATCGTTTTAACCGTCACAGAGGTGAGGACATACGTCAACTTTGTTAGAGATACACAGCTAGTGTGACAATTTGGCTGTGTTTGAGTGATGCCACAGGGCCTTGTACACATTCAGCCAAGTGACACTGTAGGTAAAAACATGGCCCTACGCAGACGTTCTACTGTTTTCCTATTTTTCGTCGTGTGTGACACTGCAGTAGAGCGACGCCCACTACAAAAGACGTATTAGTTCAGCGTACACGTCGCGAGTGCCATATGACAGGGCCTGTCTCTCGATGTCGATTTGTATTTGGTGTCACTTAAGTGTCGGTCTGCAGTAGGCCGCTGTTGGCCGAGCGACGTGCAGTCGCCTTACATGAAGCCCCGTGGGCAACGCCAGCGCCACTGTGGACAACAGCGCACTGCAGCCAGAGAGAGGAGCCGAAAGGCGCATTTCGCAGTCGAGCCACGCTATCCCACAAGCTGTGCGCTAGGTCAAGATTGTGCAGACGGCAAACCTTTGGTGGCCCGACGCTCGTCGTCGATCGTAAGGGCGAAACAGTCAAGAGATTTGGAAAACGGCAATGTGGACACCCCCAGCAGCAGCTGTGTGCCAAATCCGATATCTGGTCGAGGGCTGCAAGATTCAGTATGATGAAGTGACAATTCGGGGATAGCTCACGAACGTAAAGCTGCTGCCTGCTTAGCTCAGTGGTAGAGCACTGGTCTCGTAAACCAGGGGTCGTGAGTTCGAACCTCACAGAAGGCATTCTTTTTTTTCACCTTCCTGCATGGAGCGGCGCTATCTCGACCAGCTTCTAACACATGGCAGTACACTGAATGAAAGGGATGTTCTACAACCTATGACAAGTATTCTACGGGCCTCAGAGTTTTTCTGAATGCATAGGCAGAAGAGTGGTTTGTATGCATTTTCTAGTATAATGTCATGCTTGGCGATGTCATTCGTTTATGAGCCTCGCTACTGTGTGCATGCACGTTATCCATGTGAAGGGGCGTAAGCAGATGCTAATATTCTGCGAGATTCCTGCAGAAGGTATACGATTTGCCATGATACACAGAGCACAAGTGAACCAAAATCAAGGCCTCCGTGGCGCAATCGGCTAGCGCGTTCGGCTGTTAACCGAAAGGTTGGTGGTTCGAGCCCACCCAGGGGCGAAATCGTTTTAACCGTCACAGAGGTGAGGACATACGTCAACTTTGTTAGAGATACACAGCTAGTGTGACAATTTGGCTGTGTTTGAGTGATGCCACAGGGCCTTGTACACATTCAGCCAAGTGACACTGTAGGTAAAGACATGGCCCTACGCAGACGTTCTACTGTTTTCCTATTTATTCGTCGTGTGTGACACTGCAGTAGAGCGACGCCCACTACAAAAGACGTATTATTTACATTCAATTTCAGCGTACACGTCGCGAGTGCCATATGACAGGGCCTGTCTCTCGATGTCGATTTGTATTTGGTGTCACTTAAGTGTCGGTCTGCAGTAGGCCGCTGTTGGCCGAGCGACGTGCAGTCGCCTTACATGAAGCCCCGTGGGCAACGCCAGCGCCACTGTGGACAACAGCGCACTGCAGCCAGAGAGAGGAGCCGAAAGGCGCATTTCGCAGTCGAGCCACGCTATCCCACAAGCTGTGCGCTAGGTCAAGATTGTGCAGACGGCAAACCTTTGGTGGCCCGACGCTCGTCGTCGATCGTAAGGGCGAAACAGTCAAGAGATTTGGAAAACGGCAATGTGGACACCCCCAGCAGCAGCTGTGTGCCAAATCCGATATCTGGTCGAGGGCTGCAAGATTCAGTATGATGAAGTGACAATTCGGGGATAGCTCACGAACGTAAAGCTGCTGCCTGCTTAGCTCAGTGGTAGAGCACTGGTCTCGTAAACCAGGGGTCGTGAGTTCGAACCTCACAGAAGGCATTCTTTTTTTTCACCTTCCTGCATGGAGCGGCGCTATCTCGACCAGCTTCTAACACATGGCAGTACACTGAATGAAAGGGATGTTCTACAACCTATGACAAGTATTCTACGGGCCTCAGAGTTTTTCTGAATGCATAGGCAGAAGAGTGGTTTGTATGCATTTTCTAGTATAATGTCATGCTTGGCGATGTCATTCGTTTATGAGCCTCGCTACTGTGTGCATGCACGTTATCCATGTGAAGGGGCGTAAGCAGATGCTAATATTCTGCGAGATTCCTGCAGAAGGTATACGATTTGCCATGATACACAGAGCACAAGTGAACCAAAATCAAGGCCTCCGTGGCGCAATCGGCTAGCGCGTTCGGCTGTTAACCGAAAGGTTGGTGGTTCGAGCCCACCCAGGGGCGAAATCGTTTTAACCGTCACAGAGGTGAGGACATACGTCAACTTTGTTAGAGATACACAGCTAGTGTGACAATTTGGCTGTGTTTGAGTGATGCCACAGGGCCTTGTACACATTCAGCCAAGTGACACTGTAGGTAAAAACATGGCCCTACGCAGACGTTCTACTGTTTTCCTATTTATTCGTCGTGTGTGACACTGCAGTAGAGCGACGCCCACTACAAAAGACGTATTAGTTCAGCGTACACGTCGCGAGTGCCATATGACAGGGCCTGTCTCTCGATGTCGATTTGTATTTGGTGTCACTTAAGTGTCGGTCTGCAGTAGGCCGCTGTTGGCCGAGCGACGTGCAGTCGCCTTACATGAAGCCCCGTGGGTAACGCCAGCGCCACTGTGGACAACAGCGCACTGCAGCCAGAGAGAGGAGCCGAAAGGCGCATTTCGCAGTCGAGCCACGCTATCCCACAAGCTGTGCGCTAGGTCAAGATTGTGCAGACGGCAAATCTTTGGTGGCCCGACGCTCGTCGTCGATCGTAAGGGCGAAACAGTCAAGAGATTTGGAAAACGGCAATGTGGACACCCCCAGCAGCAGCTGTGTGCCAAATCCGATATCTGGTCGAGGGCTGCAAGATTCAGTATGATGAAGTGACAATTCGGGGATAGCTCACGAACGTAAAGCTGCTGCCTGCTTAGCTCAGTGGTAGAGCACTGGTCTCGTAAACCAGGGGTTGTGAGTTCGAACCTCACAGAAGGCATTCTTTTTTTTCACCTTCCTGCATGGAGCGGCGCTATCTCGACCAGCTTCTAACACATGGCAGTACACTGAATGAAAGGGATGTTCTACAACCTATGACAAGTATTCTACGGGCCTCAGAGTTTTTCTGAATGCATAGGCAGAAGAGTGGTTTGTATGCATTTTCTAGTATAATGTCATGCTTGGCGATGTCATTCGTTTATGAGCCTCGCTACTGTGTGCATGCACGTTATCCATGTGAAGGGGCGTAAGCAGATGCTAATATTCTGCGAGATTCCTGCAGAAGGTATACGATTTGCCATGATACACAGAGCACAAGTGAACCAAAATCAAGGCCTCCGTGGCGCAATCGGCTAGCGCGTTCGGCTGTTAACCGAAAGGTTGGTGGTTCGAGCCCACCCAGGGGCGAAATCGTTTTAACCGTCACAGAGGTGAGGACATACGTCAACTTTGTTAGAGATACACAGCTAGTGTGACAATTTGGCTGTGTTTGAGTGATGCCACAGGGCCTTGTACACATTCAGCCAAGTGACACTGTAGGTAAAAACATGGCCCTACGCAGACGTTCTACTGTTTTCCTATTTATTCGTCGTGTGTGACACTGCAGTAGAGCGACGCCCACTACAAAAAACGTATTATTTACATTCAATTTCAGCGTACACGTCGCGAGTGCCATATGACAGGGCCTGTCTCTCGATGTCGATTTGTATTTGGTGTCACTTAAGTGTCGGTCTGCAGTAGGCCGCTGTTGGCCGAGCGACGTGCAGTCGCCTTACATGAAGCCCCGTGGGCAACGCCAGCGCCACTGTGGACAACAGCGCACTGCAGCCAGAGAGAGGAGCCGAAAGGCGCATTTCGCAGTCGAGCCACGCTATCCCACAAGCTGTGCGCTAGGTCAAGATTGTGCAGACGGCAAACCTTTGGTGGCCCGACGCTCGTCGTCGATCGTAAGGGCGAAACAGTCAAGAGATTTGGAAAACGGCAATGTGGACACCCCCAGCAGCAGCTGTGTGCCAAATCCGATATCTGGTCGAGGGCTGCAAGATTCAGTATGATGAAGTGACAATTCGGGGATAGCTCACGAACGTAAAGCTGCTGCCTGCTTAGCTCAGTGGTAGAGCACTGGTCTCGTAAACCAGGGGTCGTGAGTTCGAACCTCACAGAAGGCATTCTTCTTTTTCACCTTCCTGCATGGAGCGGCGCTATCTCGACCAGCTTCTAACACATGGCAGTACACTGAATGAAAGGGATGTTCTACAACCTATGACAAGTATTCTACGGGCCTCAGAGTTTTTCTGAATGCATAGGCAGAAGAGTGGTTTGTATGCATTTTCTAGTATAATGTCATGCTTGGCGATGTCATTCGTTTATGAGCCTCGCTACTGTGTGCATGCACGTTATCCATGTGAAGGGGCGTAAGCAGATGCTAATATTCTGCGAGATTCCTGCAGAAGGTATACGATTTGCCATGATACACAGAGCACAAGTGAACCAAAATCAAGGCCTCCGTGGCGCAATCGGCTAGCGCGTTCGGCTGTTAACCGAAAGGTTGGTGGTTCGAGCCCACCCAGGGGCGAAATCGTTTTAACCGTCACAGAGGTGAGGACATACGTCAACTTTGTTAGAGATACACAGCTAGTGTGACAATTTGGCTGTGTTTGAGTGATGCCACAGGGCCTTGTACACATTCAGCCAAGTGACACTGTAGGTAAAAACATGGCCCTACGCAGACGTTCTACTGTTTTCCTATTTATTCGTCGTGTGTGACACTGCAGTAGAGCGACGCCCACTACAAAAGACGTATTAGTTCAGCGTACACGTCGCAAGTGCCATATGACAGGGCCTGTCTCTCGATGTCGATTTGTATTTGGTGTCACTTAAGTGTCGGTCTGCAGTAGGCCGCTGTTGGCCGAGCGACGTGCAGTCGCCTTACATGAAGCCCCGTGGGTAACGCCAGCGCCACTGTGGACAACAGCGCACTGCAGCCAGAGAGAGGAGCCGAAAGGCGCATTTCGCAGTCGAGCCACGCTATCCCACAAGCTGTGCGCTAGGTCAAGATTGTGCAGACGGCAAATCTTTGGTGGCCCGACGCTCGTCGTCGATCGTAAGGGCGAAACAGTCAAGAGATTTGGAAAACGGCAATGTGGACACCCCCAGCAGCAGCTGTGTGCCAAATCCGATATCTGGTCGAGGGCTGCAAGATTCAGTATGATGAAGTGACAATTCGGGGATAGCTCACGAACGTAAAGCTGCTGCCTGCTTAGCTCAGTGGTAGAGCACTGGTCTCGTAAACCAGGGGTCGTGAGTTCGAACCTCACAGAAGGCATTCTTTTTTTTCACCTTCCTGCATGGAGCGGCGCTATCTCGACCAGCTTCTAACACATGGCAGTACACTGAATGAAAGGGATGTTCTACAACCTATGACAAGTATTCTACGGGCCTCAGAGTTTTTCTGAATGCATAGGCAGAAGAGTGGTTTGTATGCATTTTCTAGTATAATGTCATGCTTGGCGATGTCATTCGTTTATGAGCCTCGCTACTGTGTGCATGCACGTTATCCATGTGAAGGGGCGTAAGCAGATGCTAATATTCTGCGAGATTCCTGCAGAAGGTATACGATTTGCCATGATACACAGAGCACAAGTGAACCAAAATCAAGGCCTCCGTGGCGCAATCGGCTAGCGCGTTCGGCTGTTAACCGAAAGGTTGGTGGTTCGAGCCCACCCAGGGGCGAAATCGTTTTAACCGTCACAGAGGTGAGGACATACGTCAACTTTGTTAGAGATACACAGCTAGTGTGACAATTTGGCTGTGTTTGAGTGATGCCACAGGGCCTTGTACACATTCAGCCAAGTGACACTGTAGGTAAAAACATGGCCCTACGCAGACGTTCTACTGTTTTCCTATTTATTCGTCGTGTGTGACACTGCAGTAGAGCGACGCCCACTACAAAAAACGTATTATTTACATTCAATTTCAGCGTACACGTCGCGAGTGCCATATGACAGGGCCTGTCTCTCGATGTCGATTTGTATTTGGTGTCACTTAAGTGTCGGTCTGCAGTAGGCCGCTGTTGGCCGAGCGACGTGCAGTCGCCTTACATGAAGCCCCGTGGGCAACGCCAGCGCCACTGTGGACAACAGCGCACTGTAGCCAGAGAGAGGAGCCGAAAGGCGCATTTCGCAGTCGAGCCACGCTATCCCACAAGCTGTGCGCTAGGTCAAGATTGTGCAGACGGCAAACCTTTGGTGGCCCGACGCTCGTCGTCGATCGTAAGGGCGAAACAGTCAAGAGATTTGGAAAACGGCAATGTGGACACCCCCAGCAGCAGCTGTGTGCCAAATCCGATATCTGGTCGAGGGCTGCAAGATTCAGTATGATGAAGTGACAATTCGGGGATAGCTCACGAACGTAAAGCTGCTGCCTGCTTAGCTCAGTGGTAGAGCACTGGTCTCGTAAACCAGGGGTCGTGAGTTCGAACCTCACAGAAGGCATTCTTTTTTTTCACCTTCCTGCATGGAGCGGCGCTATCTCGACCAGCTTCTAACACATGGCAGTACACTGAATGAAAGGGATGTTCTACAACCTATGACAAGTATTCTACGGGCCTCAGAGTTTTTCTGAATGCATAGGCAGAAGAGTGGTTTGTATGCATTTTCTAGTATAATGTCATGCTTGGCGATGTCATTCGTTTATGAGCCTCGCTACTGTGTGCATGCACGTTATCCATGTGAAGGGGCGTAAGCAGATGCTAATATTCTGCGAGATTCCTGCAGAAGGTATACGATTTGCCATGATACACAGAGCACAAGTGAACCAAAATCAAGGCCTCCGTGGCGCAATCGGCTAGCGCGTTCGGCTGTTAACCGAAAGGTTGGTGGTTCGAGCCCACCCAGGGGCGAAATCGTTTTAACCGTCACAGAGGTGAGGACATACGTCAACTTTGTTAGAGATACACAGCTAGTGTGACAATTTGGCTGTGTTTGAGTGATGCCACAGGGCCTTGTACACATTCAGCCAAGTGACACTGTAGGTAAAAACATGGCCCTACGCAGACGTTCTACTGTTTTCCTATTTATTCGTCGTGTGTGACACTGCAGTAGAGCGACGCCCACTACAAAAGACGTATTAGTTCAGCGTACACGTCGCGAGTGCCATATGACAGGGCCTGTCTCTCGATGTCGATTTGTATTTGGTGTCACTTAAGTGTCGGTCTGCAGTATGCCGCTGTTGGCCGAGCGACATGCAGTCGCTGCAGTCGCCTTACATGAAGCCCCGTGGGTAACGCCAGCGCCACTGTGGACAACAGCGCACTGCAGCCAGAGAGAGGAGCCGAAAGGCGCATTTCGCAGTCGAGCCACGCTATCCCACAAGCTGTGCGCTAGGTCAAGATTGTGCAGACGGCAAATCTTTGGTGGCCCGACGCTCGTCGTCGATCGTAAGGGCGAAACAGTCAAGAGATTTGGAAAACGGCAATGTGGACACCCCCAGCAGCAGCTGTGTGCCAAATCCGATATCTGGTCGAGGGCTGCAAGATTCAGTATGATGAAGTGACAATTCGGGGATAGCTCACGAACGTAAAGCTGCTGCCTGCTTAGCTCAGTGGTAGAGCACTGGTCTCGTAAACCAGGGGTCGTGAGTTCGAACCTCACAGAAGGCATTCTTTTTTTTCACCTTCCTGCATGGAGCGGCGCTATCTCGACCAGCTTCTAACACATGGCAGTACACTGAATGAAAGGGATGTTCTACAACCTATGACAAGTATTCTACGGGCCTCAGAGTTTTTCTGAATGCATAGGCAGAAGAGTGGTTTGTATG
The DNA here is from genome assembly GCF_023864345.2 of Schistocerca serialis cubense. Taxonomy (NCBI): domain Eukaryota; kingdom Metazoa; phylum Arthropoda; class Insecta; order Orthoptera; family Acrididae; genus Schistocerca; species Schistocerca serialis. The sequence continues at coordinate 655,122,985 of NC_064643.1, forward strand.
CATTTTCTAGTATAATGTCATGCTTGGCGATGTCATTCGTTTATGAGCCTCGCTACTGTGTGCATGCACGTTATCCATGTGAAGGGGCGTAAGCAGATGCTAATATTCTGCGAGATTCCTGCAGAAGGTATACGATTTGCCATGATACACAGAGCACAAGTGAACCAAAATCAAGGCCTCCGTGGCGCAATCGGCTAGCGCGTTCGGCTGTTAACCGAAAGGTTGGTGGTTCGAGCCCACCCAGGGGCGAAATCGTTTTAACCGTCACAGAGGTGAGGACATACGTCAACTTTGTTAGAGATACACAGCTAGTGTGACAATTTGGCTGTGTTTGAGTGATGCCACAGGGCCTTGTACACATTCAGCCAAGTGACACTGTAGGTAAAAACATGGCCCTACGCAGACGTTCTACTGTTTTCCTATTTATTCGTCGTGTGTGACACTGCAGTAGAGCGACGCCCACTACAAAAGACGTATTAGTTCAGCGTACACGTCGCGAGTGCCATATGACAGGGCCTGTCTCTCGATGTCGATTTGTATTTGGTGTCACTTAAGTGTCGGTCTGCAGTAGGCCGCTGTTGGCCGAGCGACGTGCAGTCGCCTTACATGAAGCCCCGTGGGCAACGCCAGCGCCACTGTGGACAACAGCGCACTGCAGCCAGAGAGAGGAGCCGAAAGGCGCATTTCGCAGTCGAGCCACGCTATCCCACAAGCTGTGCGCTAGGTCAAGATTGTGCAGACGGCAAACCTTTTTGGCCCGACGCTCGTCGTCGATCGTAAGGGCGAAACAGTCAAGAGATTTGGAAAACGGCAATGTGGACACCCCCAGCAGCAGCTGTGTGCCAAATCCGATATCTGGTCGAGGGCTGCAAGATTCAGTATGATGAAGTGACAATTCGGGGATAGCTCACGAACGTAAAGCTGCTGCCTGCTTAGCTCAGTGGTAGAGCACTGGTCTCGTAAACCAGGGGTCGTGAGTTCGAACCTCACAGAAGGCATTCTTTTTTTTCACCTTCCTGCATGGAGCGGCGCTATCTCGACCAGCTTCTAACACATGGCAGTACACTGAATGAAAGGGATGTTCTACAACCTATGACAAGTATTCTACGGGCCTCAGAGTTTTTCTGAATGCATAGGCAGAAGAGTGGTTTGTATGCATTTTCTAGTATAATGTCATGCTTGGCGATGTCATTCGTTTATGAGCCTCGCTACTGTGTGCATGCACGTTATCCATGTGAAGGGGCGTAAGCAGATGCTAATATTCTGCGAGATTCCTGCAGAAGGTATACGATTTGCCATGATACACAGAGCACAAGTGAACCAAAATCAAGGCCTCCGTGGCGCAATCGGCTAGCGCGTTCGGCTGTTAACCGAAAGGTTGGTGGTTCGAGCCCACCCAGGGGCGAAATCGTTTTAACCGTCACAGAGGTGAGGACATACGTCAACTTTGTTAGAGATACACAGCTAGTGTGACAATTTGGCTGTGTTTGAGTGATGCCACAGGGCCTTGTACACATTCAGCCAAGTGACACTGTAGGTAAAAACATGGCCCTACGCAGACGTTCTACTGTTTTCCTATTTATTCGTCGTGTGTGACACTGCAGTAGAGCGACGCCCACTACAAAAGACGTATTAGTTCAGCGTACACGTCGCGAGTGCCATATGACAGGGCCTGTCTCTCGATGTCGATTTGTATTTGGTGTCACTTAAGTGTCGGTCTGCAGTAGGCCGCTGTTGGCCGAGCGACATGCAGTCGCTGCAGTCGCCTTACATGAAGCCCCGTGGGTAACGCCAGCGCCACTGTGGACAACAGCGCACTGCAGCCAGAGAGAGGAGCCGAAAGGCGCATTTCGCAGTCGAGCCACGCTATCCCACAAGCTGTGCGCTAGGTCAAGATTGTGCAGACGGCAAATCTTTGGTGGCCCGACGCTCGTCGTCGATCGTAAGGGCGAAACAGTCAAGAGATTTGGAAAACGGCAATGTGGACACCCCCAGCAGCAGCTGTGTGCCAAATCCGATATCTGGTCGAGGGCTGCAAGATTCAGTATGATGAAGTGACAATTCGGGGATAGCTCACGAACGTAAAGCTGCTGCCTGCTTAGCTCAGTGGTAGAGCACTGGTCTCGTAAACCAGGGGTCGTGAGTTCGAACCTCACAGAAGGCATTCTTTTTTTTCACCTTCCTGCATGGAGCGGCGCTATCTCGACCAGCTTCTAACACATGGCAGTACACTGAATGAAAGGGATGTTCTACAACCTATGACAAGTATTCTACGGGCCTCAGAGTTTTTCTGAATGCATAGGCAGAAGAGTGGTTTGTATGCATTTTCTAGTATAATGTCATGCTTGGCGATGTCATTCGTTTATGAGCCTCGCTACTGTGTGCATGCACGTTATCCATGTGAAGGGGCGTAAGCAGATGCTAATATTCTGCGAGATTCCTGCAGAAGGTATACGATTTGCCATGATACACAGAGCACAAGTGAACCAAAATCAAGGCCTCCGTGGCGCAATCGGCTAGCGCGTTCGGCTGTTAACCGAAAGGTTGGTGGTTCGAGCCCACCCAGGGGCGAAATCGTTTTAACCGTCACAGAGGTGAGGACATACGTCAACTTTGTTAGAGATACACAGCTAGTGTGACAATTTGGCTGTGTTTGAGTGATGCCACAGGGCCTTGTACACATTCAGCCAAGTGACACTGTAGGTAAAAACATGGCCCTACGCAGACGTTCTACTGTTTTCCTATTTATTCGTCGTGTGTGACACTGCAGTAGAGCGACGCCCACTACAAAAGACGTATTAGTTCAGCGTACACGTCGCGAGTGCCATATGACAGGGCCTGTCTCTCGATGTCGATTTGTATATGGTGTCACTTAAGTGTCGGTCTGCAGTAGGCCGCTGTTGGCCGAGCGACGTGCAGTCGCCTTACATGAAGCCCCGTGGGCAACGCCAGCGCCACTGTGGACAACAGCGCACTGCAGCCAGAGAGAGGAGCCGAAAGGCGCATTTCGCAGTCGAGCCACGCTATCCCACAAGCTGTGCGCTAGGTCAAGATTGTGCAGACGGCAAACCTTTTTGGCCCGACGCTCGTCGTCGATCGTAAGGGCGAAACAGTCAAGAGATTTGGAAAACGGCAATGTGGACACCCCCAGCAGCAGCTGTGTGCCAAATCCGATATCTGGTCGAGGGCTGCAAGATTCAGTATGATGAAGTGACAATTCGGGGATAGCTCACGAACGTAAAGCTGCTGCCTGCTTAGCTCAGTGGTAGAGCACTGGTCTCGTAAACCAGGGGTCGTGAGTTCGAACCTCACAGAAGGCATTCTTTTTTTTCACCTTCCTGCATGGAGCGGCGCTATCTCGACCAGCTTCTAACACATGGCAGTACACTGAATGAAAGGGATGTTCTACAACCTATGACAAGTATTCTACGGGCCTCAGAGTTTTTCTGAATGCATAGGCAGAAGAGTGGTTTGTATGCATTTTCTAGTATAATGTCATGCTTGGCGATGTCATTCGTTTATGAGCCTCGCTACTGTGTGCATGCACGTTATCCATGTGAAGGGGCGTAAGCAGATGCTAATATTCTGCGAGATTCCTGCAGAAGGTATACGATTTGCCATGATACACAGAGCACAAGTGAACCAAAATCAAGGCCTCCGTGGCGCAATCGGCTAGCGCGTTCGGCTGTTAACCGAAAGGTTGGTGGTTCGAGCCCACCCAGGGGCGAAATCGTTTTAACCGTCACAGAGGTGAGGACATACGTCAACTTTGTTAGAGATACACAGCTAGTGTGACAATTTGGCTGTGTTTGAGTGATGCCACAGGGCCTTGTACACATTCAGCCAAGTGACACTGTAGGTAAAAACATGGCCCTACGCAGACGTTCTACTGTTTTCCTATTTATTCGTCGTGTGTGACACTGCAGTAGAGCGACGCCCACTACAAAAGACGTATTAGTTCAGCGTACACGTCGCGAGTGCCATATGACAGGGCCTGTCTCTCGATGTCGATTTGTATTTGGTGTCACTTAAGTGTCGGTCTGCAGTAGGCCGCTGTTGGCCGAGCGACGTGCAGTCGCCTTACATGAAGCCCCGTGGGTAACGCCAGCGCCACTGTGGACAACAGCGCACTGCAGCCAGAGAGAGGAGCCGAAAGGCGCATTTCGCAGTCGAGCCACGCTATCCCACAAGCTGTGCGCTAGGTCAAGATTGTGCAGACGGCAAATCTTTGGTGGCCCGACGCTCGTCGTCGATCGTAAGGGCGAAACAGTCAAGAGATTTGGAAAACGGCAATGTGGACACCCCCAGCAGCAGCTGTGTGCCAAATCCGATATCTGGTCGAGGGCTGCAAGATTCAGTATGATGAAGTGACAATTCGGGGATAGCTCACGAACTTAAAGCTGCTGCCTGCTTAGCTCAGTGGTAGAGCACTGGTCTCGTAAACCAGGGGTCGTGAGTTCGAACCTCACAGAAGGCATTCTTTTTTTTCACCTTCCTGCATGGAGCGGCGCTATCTCGACCAGCTTCTAACACATGGCAGTACACTGAATGAAAGGGATGTTCTACAACCTATGACAAGTATTCTACGGGCCTCAGAGTTTTTCTGAATGCATAGGCAGAAGAGTGGTTTGTATGCATTTTCTAGTATAATGTCATGCTTGGCGATGTCATTCGTTTATGAGCCTCGCTACTGTGTGCATGCACGTTATCCATGTGAAGGGGCGTAAGCAGATGCTAATATTCTGCGAGATTCCTGCAGAAGGTATACGATTTGCATGATACACAGAGCACAAGTGAACCAAAATCAAGGCCTCCGTGGCGCAATCGGCTAGCGCGTTCGGCTGTTAACCGAAAGGTTGGTGGTTCGAGCCCACCCAGGGGCGAAATCGTTTTAACCGTCACAGAGGTGAGGACATACGTCAACTTTGTTAGAGATACACAGCTAGTGTGACAATTTGGCTGTGTTTGAGTGATGCCACAGGGCCTTGTACACATTCAGCCAAGTGACACTGTAGGTAAAAACATGGCCCTACGCAGACGTTCTACTGTTTTCCTATTTATTCGTCGTGTGTGACACTGCAGTAGAGCGACGCCCACTACAAAAAACGTATTATTTACATTCAATTTCAGCGTACACGTCGCGAGTGCCATATGACAGGGCCTGTCTCTCGATGTCGATTTGTATTTGGTGTCACTTAAGTGTCGGTCTGCAGTAGGCCGCTGTTGGCCGAGCGACGTGCAGTCGCCTTACATGAAGCCCCGTGGGTAACGCCAGCGCCACTGTGGACAACAGCGCACTGCAGCCAGAGAGAGGAGCCGAAAGGCGCATTTCGCAGTCGAGCCACGCTATCCCACAAGCTGTGCGCTAGGTCAAGATTGTGCAGACGGCAAATCTTTGGTGGCCCGACGCTCGTCGTCGATCGTAAGGGCGAAACAGTCAAGAGATTTGGAAAACGGCAATGTGGACACCCCCAGCAGCAGCTGTGTGCCAAATCCGATATCTGGTCGAGGGCTGCAAGATTCAGTATGATGAAGTGACAATTCGGGGATAGCTCACGAACGTAAAGCTGCTGCCTGCTTAGCTCAGTGGTAGAGCACTGGTCTCGTAAACCAGGGGTCGTGAGTTCGAACCTCACAGAAGGCATTCTTTTTTTTTTTTTCACCTTCCTGCATGGAGCGGCGCTATCTCGACCAGCTTCTAACACATGGCAGTACACTGAATGAAAGGGATGTTCTACAACCTATGACAAGTATTCTACGGGCCTCAGAGTTTTTCTGAATGCATAGGCAGAAGAGTGGTTTGTATGCATTTTCTAGTATAATGTCATGCTTGGCGATGTCATTCGTTTATGAGCCTCGCTACTGTGTGCATGCACGTTATCCATGTGAAGGGGCGTAAGCAGATGCTAATATTCTGCGAGATTCCTGCAGAAGGTATACGATTTGCCATGATACACAGAGCACAAGTGAACCAAAATCAAGGCCTCCGTGGCGCAATCGGCTAGCGCGTTCGGCTGTTAACCGAAAGGTTGGTGGTTCGAGCCCACCCAGGGGCGAAATCGTTTTAACCGTCACAGAGGTGAGGACATACGTCAACTTTGTTAGAGATACACAGCTAGTGTGACAATTTGGCTGTGTTTGAGTGATGCCACAGGGCCTTGTACACATTCAGCCAAGTGACACTGTAGGTAAAAACATGGCCCTACGCAGACGTTCTACTGTTTTCCTATTTATTCGTCGTGTGTGACACTGCAGTAGAGCGACGCCCACTACAAAAGACGTATTATTTCAGCGTACACGTCGCGAGTGCCATATGACAGGGCCTGTCTCTCGATGTCGATTTGTATTTGGTGTCACTTAAGTGTCGGTCTGCAGTAGGCCGCTGTTGGCCGAGCGACATGCAGTCGCTGCAGTCGCCTTACATGAAGCCCCGTGGGTAACGCCAGCGCCACTGTGGACAACAGCGCACTGCAGCCAGAGAGAGGAGCCGAAAGGCGCATTTCGCAGTCGAGCCACGCTATCCCACAAGCTGTGCGCTAGGTCAAGATTGTGCAGACGGCAAATCTTTGGTGGCCCGACGCTCGTCGTCGATCGTAAGGGCGAAACAGTCAAGAGATTTGGAAAACGGCAATGTGGACACCCCCAGCAGCAGCTGTGTGCCAAATCCGATATCTGGTCGAGGGCTGCAAGATTCAGTATGATGAAGTGACAATTCGGGGATAGCTCACGAACGTAAAGCTGCTGCCTGCTTAGCTCAGTGGTAGAGCACTGGTCTCGTAAACCAGGGGTCGTGAGTTCGAACCTCACAGAAGGCATTCTTTTTTTTCACCTTCCTGCATGGAGCGGCGCTATCTCGACCAGCTTCTAACACATGGCAGTACACTGAATGAAAGGGATGTTCTACAACCTATGACAAGTATTCTACGGGCCTCAGAGTTTTTCTGAATGCATAGGCAGAAGAGTGGTTTGTATGCATTTTCTAGTATAATGTCATGGTTGGCGATGTCATTCGTTTATGAGCCTCGCTACTGTGTGCATGCACGTTATCCATGTGAAGGGGCGTAAGCAGATGCTAATATTCTGCGAGATTCCTGCAGAAGGTATACGATTTGCCATGATACACAGAGCACAAGTGAACCAAAATCAAGGCCTCCGTGGCGCAATCGGCTAGCGCGTTCGGCTGTTAACCGAAAGGTTGGTGGTTCGAGCCCACCCAGGGGCGAAATCGTTTTAACCGTCACAGAGGTGAGGACATACGTCAACTTTGTTAGAGATACACAGCTAGTGTGACAATTTGGCTGTGTTTGAGTGATGCCACAGGGCCTTGTACACATTCAGCCAAGTGACACTGTAGGTAAAAACATGGCCCTACGCAGACGTTCTACTGTTTTCCTATTTATTCGTCGTGTGTGACACTGCAGTAGAGCGACGCCCACTACAAAAGACGTATTATTTCAGCGTACACGTCGCGAGTGCCATATGACAGGGCCTGTCTCTCGATGTCGATTTGTATTTGGTGTCACTTAAGTGTCGGTCTGCAGTAGGCCGCTGTTGGCCGAGCGACGTGCAGTCGCCTTACATGAAGCCCCGTGGGCAACGCCAGCGCCACTGTGGACAACAGCGCACTGCAGCCAGAGAGAGGAGCCGAAAGGCGCATTTCGCAGTCGAGCCACGCTATCCCACAAGCTGTGCGCTAGGTCAAGATTGTGCAGACGGCAAATCTTTGGTGGCCCGACGCTCGTCGTCGATCGTAAGGGCGAAACAGTCAAGAGATTTGGAAAACGGCAATGTGGACACCCCCAGCAGCAGCTGTGTGCCAAATCCGATATCTGGTCGAGGGCTGCAAGATTCAGTATGATGAAGTGACAATTCGGGGATAGCTCACGAACGTAAAGCTGCTGCCTGCTTAGCTCAGTGGTAGAGCACTGGTCTCGTAAACCAGGGGTCGTGAGTTCGAACCTCACAGAAGGCATTCTTTTTTTTCACCTTCCTGCATGGAGCGGCGCTATCTCGACCAGCTTCTAACACATGGCAGTACACTGAATGAAAGGGATGTTCTACAACCTATGACAAGTATTCTACGGGCCTCAGAGTTTTTCTGAATGCATAGGCAGAAGAGTGGTTTGTATGCATTTTCTAGTATAATGTCATGCTTGGCGATGTCATTCGTTTATGAGCCTCGCTACTGTGTGCATGCACGTTATCCATGTGAAGGGGCGTAAGCAGATGCTAATATTCTGCGAGATTCCTGCAGAAGGTATACGATTTGCCATGATACACAGAGCACAAGTGAACCAAAATCAAGGCCTCCGTGGCGCAATCGGCTAGCGCGTTCGGCTGTTAACCGAAAGGTTGGTGGTTCGAGCCCACCCAGGGGCGAAATCGTTTTAACCGTCACAGAGGTGAGGACATACGTCAACTTTGTTAGAGATACACAGCTAGTGTGACAATTTGGCTGTGTTTGAGTGATGCCACAGGGCCTTGTACACATTCAGCCAAGTGACACTGTAGGTAAAAACATGGCCCTACGCAGACGTTCTACTGTTTTCCTATTTATTCGTCGTGTGTGACACTGCAGTAGAGCGACGCCCACTACAAAAGACGTATTATTTCAGCGTACACGTCGCGAGTGCCATATGACAGGGCCTGTCTCTCGATGTCGATTTGTATTTGGTGTCACTTAAGTGTCGGTCTGCAGTAGGCCGCTGTTGGCCGAGCGACGTGCAGTCGCCTTACATGAAGCCCCGTGGGCAACGCCAGCGCCACTGTGGACAACAGCGCACTGCAGCCAGAGAGAGGAGCCGAAAGGCGCATTTCGCAGTCGAGCCACGCTATCCCACAAGCTGTGCGCTAGGTCAAGATTGTGCAGACGGCAAATCTTTGGTGGCCCGACGCTCGTCGTCGATCGTAAGGGCGAAACAGTCAAGAGATTTGGAAAACGGCAATGTGGACACCCCCAGCAGCAGCTGTGTGCCAAATCCGATATCTGGTCGAGGGCTGCAAGATTCAGTATGATGAAGTGACAATTCGGGGATAGCTCACGAACGTAAAGCTGCTGCCTGCTTAGCTCAGTGGTAGAGCACTGGTCTCGTAAACCAGGGGTCGTGAGTTCGAACCTCACAGAAGGCATTCTTTTTTTTCACCTTCCTGCATGGAGCGGCGCTATCTCGACCAGCTTCTAACACATGGCAGTACACTGAATGAAAGGGATGTTCTACAACCTATGACAAGTATTCTACGGGCCTCAGAGTTTTTCTGAATGCATAGGCAGAAGAGTGGTTTGTATGCATTTTCTAGTATAATGTCATGGTTGGCGATGTCATTCGTTTATGAGCCTCGCTACTGTGTGCATGCACGTTATCCATGTGAAGGGGCGTAAGCAGATGCTAATATTCTGCGAGATTCCTGCAGAAGGTATACGATTTGCCATGATACACAGAGCACAAGTGAACCAAAATCAAGGCCTCCGTGGCGCAATCGGCTAGCGCGTTCGGCTGTTAACCGAAAGGTTGGTGGTTCGAGCCCACCCAGGGGCGAAATCGTTTTAACCGTCACAGAGGTGAGGACATACGTCAACTTTGTTAGAGATACACAGCTAGTGTGACAATTTGGCTGTGTTTGAGTGATGCCACAGGGCCTTGTACACATTCAGCCAAGTGACACTGTAGGTAAAAACATGGCCCTACGCAGACGTTCTACTGTTTTCCTATTTATTCGTCGTGTGTGACACTGCAGTAGAGCGACGCCCACTACAAAAGACGTATTATTTCAGCGTACACGTCGCGAGTGCCATATGACAGGGCCTGTCTCTCGATGTCGATTTGTATTTGGTGTCACTTAAGTGTCGGTCTGCAGTAGGCCGCTGTTGGCCGAGCGACGTGCAGTCGCCTTACATGAAGCCCCGTGGGCAACGCCAGCGCCACTGTGGACAACAGCGCACTGCAGCCAGAGAGAGGAGCCGAAAGGCGCATTTCGCAGTCGAGCCACGCTATCCCACAAGCTGTGCGCTAGGTCAAGATTGTGCAGACGGCAAATCTTTGGTGGCCCGACGCTCGTCGTCGATCGTAAGGGCGAAACAGTCAAGAGATTTGGAAAACGGCAATGTGGACACCCCCAGCAGCAGCTGTGTGCCAAATCCGATATCTGGTCGAGGGCTGCAAGATTCAGTATGATGAAGTGACAATTCGGGGATAGCTCACGAACGTAAAGCTGCTGCCTGCTTAGCTCAGTGGTAGAGCACTGGTCTCGTAAACCAGGGGTCGTGAGTTCGAACCTCACAGAAGGCATTCTTTTTTTTCACCTTCCTGCATGGAGCGGCGCTATCTCGACCAGCTTCTAACACATGGCAGTACACTGAATGAAAGGGATGTTCTACAACCTATGACAAGTATTCTACGGGCCTCAGAGTTTTTCTGAATGCATAGGCAGAAGAGTGGTTTGTATGCATTTTCTAGTATAATGTCATGCTTGGCGATGTCATTCGTTTATGAGCCTCGCTACTGTGTGCATGCACGTTATCCATGTGAAGGGGCGTAAGCAGATGCTAATATTCTGCGAGATTCCTGCAGAAGGTATACGATTTGCCATGATACACAGAGCACAAGTGAACCAAAATCAAGGCCTCCGTGGCGCAATCGGCTAGCGCGTTCGGCTGTTAACCGAAAGGTTGGTGGTTCGAGCCCACCCAGGGGCGAAATCGTTTTAACCGTCACAGAGGTGAGGACATACGTCAACTTTGTTAGAGATACACAGCTAGTGTGACAATTTGGCTGTGTTTGAGTGATGCCACAGGGCCTTGTACACATTCAGCCAAGTGACACTGTAGGTAAAAACATGGCCCTACGCAGACGTTCTACTGTTTTCCTATTTATTCGTCGTGTGCGACACTGCAGTAGAGCGACGCCCACTACAAAAGACGTATTACTTCAGCGTACACGTCGCGAGTGCCATATGACAGGGCCTGTCTCTCGATGTCGATTTGTATTTGGTGTCACTTAAGTGTCGGTCTGCAGTAGGCCGCTGTTGGCCGAGCGACGTGCAGTCGCTGCAGTCGCCTTACATGAAGCCCCGTGGGTAACGCCAGCGCCACTGTGGACAACAGCGCACTGCAGCCAGAGAGAGGAGCCGAAAGGCGCATTTCGCAGTCGAGCCACGCTATCCCACAAGCTGTGCGCTAGGTCAAGATTGTGCAGACGGCAAATCTTTGGTGGCCCGACGCTCGTCGTCGATCGTAAGGGCGAAACAGTCAAGAGATTTGGAAAACGGCAATGTGGACACCCCCAGCAGCAGCTGTGTGCCAAATCCGATATCTGGTCGAGGGCTGCAAGATTCAGTATGATGAAGTGACAATTCGGGGATAGCTCACGAACGTAAAGCTGCTGCCTGCTTAGCTCAGTGGTAGAGCACTGGTCTCGTAAACCAGGGGTCGTGAGTTCGAACCTCACAGAAGGCATTCTTTTTTTTCACCTTCCTGCATGGAGCGGCGCTATCTCGACCAGCTTCTAACACATGGCAGTACACTGAATGAAAGGGATGTTCTACAACCTATGACAAGTATTCTACGGGCCTCAGAGTTTTTCTGAATGCATAGGCAGAAGAGTGGTTTGTATGCATTTTCTAGTATAATGTCATGCTTGGCGATGTCATTCGTTTATGAGCCTCGCTACTGTGTGCATGCACGTTATCCATGTGAAGGGGCGTAAGCAGATGCTAATATTCTGCGAGATTCCTGCAGAAGGTATACGATTTGCCATGATACACAGAGCACAAGTGAACCAAAATCAAGGCCTCCGTGGCGCAATCGGCTAGCGCGTTCGGCTGTTAACCGAAAGGTTGGTGGTTCGAGCCCACCCAGGGGCGAAATCGTTTTAACCGTCACAGAGGTGAGGACATACGTCAACTTTGTTAGAGATACACAGCTAGTGTGACAATTTGGCTGTGTTTGAGTGATGCCACAGGGCCTTGTACACATTCAGCCAAGTGACACTGTAGGTAAAAACATGGCCCTACGCAGACGTTCTACTGTTTTCCTATTTATTCGTCGTGTGTGACACTGCAGTTGAGCGACGCCCACTACAAAAGACGTATTACTTCAGCGTACACGTCGCGAGTGCCATATGACAGGGCCTGTCTCTCGATGTCGATTTGTATTTGGTGTCACTTAAGTGTCGGTCTGCAGTAGGCCGCTGTTGGCCGAGCGACGTGCAGTCGCCTTACATGAAGCCCCGTGGGCAACGCCAGCGCCACTGTGGACAACAGCGCACTGCAGCCAGAGAGAGGAGCCGAAAGGCGCATTTCGCAGTCGAGCCACGCTATCCCACAAGCTGTGCGCTAGGTCAAGATTGTGCAGACGGCAAATCTTTGGTGGCCCGACGCTCGTCGTCGATCGTAAGGGCGAAACAGTCAAGAGATTTGGAAAACGGCAATGTGGACACCCCCAGCAGCAGCTGTGTGCCAAATCCGATATCTGGTCGAGGGCTGCAAGATTCAGTATGATGAAGTGACAATTCGGGGATAGCTCACGAACGTAAAGCTGCTGCCTGCTTAGCTCAGTGGTAGAGCACTGGTCTCGTAAACCAGGGGTCGTGAGTTCGAACCTCACAGAAGGCATTCTTTTTTTTCACCTTCCTGCATGGAGCGGCGCTATCTCGACCAGCTTCTAACACATGGCAGTACACTGAATGAAAGGGATGTTCTACAACCTATGACAAGTATTCTACGGGCCTCAGAGTTTTTCTGAATGCATAGGCAGAAGAGTGGTTTGTATGCATTTTCTAGTATAATGTCATGCTTGGCGATGTCATTCGTTTATGAGCCTCGCTACTGTGTGCATGCACGTTATCCATGTGAAGGGGCGTAAGCAGATGCTAATATTCTGCGAGATTCCTGCAGAAGGTATACGATTTGCCATGATACACAGAGCACAAGTGAACCAAAATCAAGGCCTCCGTGGCGCAATCGGCTAGCGCGTTCGGCTGTTAACCGAAAGGTTGGTGGTTCGAGCCCACCCAGGGGCGAAATCGTTTTAACCGTCACAGAGGTGAGGACATACGTCAACTTTGTTAGAGATACACAGCTAGTGTGACAATTTGGCTGTGTTTGAGTGATGCCACAGGGCCTTGTACACATTCAGCCAAGTGACACTGTAGGTAAAAACATGGCCCTACGCAGACGTTCTACTGTTTTCCTATTTATTCGTCGTGTGCGACACTGCAGTAGAGCGACGCCCACTACAAAAGACGTATTACTTCAGCGTACACGTCGCGAGTGCCATATGACAGGGCCTGTCTCTCGATGTCGATTTGTATTTGGTGTCACTTAAGTGTCGGTCTGCAGTAGGCCGCTGTTGGCCGAGCGACGTGCAGTCGCTGCAGTCGCCTTACATGAAGCCCCGTGGGTAACGCCAGCGCCACTGTGGACAACAGCGCACTGCAGCCAGAGAGAGGAGCCGAAAGGCGCATTTCGCAGTCGAGCCACGCTATCCCACAAGCTGTGCGCTAGGTCAAGATTGTGCAGACGGCAAATCTTTGGTGGCCCGACGCTCGTCGTCGATCGTAAGGGCGAAACAGTCAAGAGATTTGGAAAACGGCAATGTGGACACCCCCAGCAGCAGCTGTGTGCCAAATCCGATATCTGGTCGAGGGCTGCAAGATTCAGTATGATGAAGTGACAATTCGGGGATAGCTCACGAACGTAAAGCTGCTGCCTGCTTAGCTCAGTGGTAGAGCACTGGTCTCGTAAACCAGGGGTCGTGAGTTCGAACCTCACAGAAGGCATTCTTTTTTTTCACCTTCCTGCATGGAGCGGCGCTATCTCTACCAGCTTCTAACACATGGCAGTACACTGAATGAAAGGGATGTTCTACAACCTATGACAAGTATTCTACGGGCCTCAGAGTTTTTCTGAATGCATAGGCAGAAGAGTGGTTTGTATGCATTTTCTAGTATAATGTCATGCTTGGCGATGTCATTCGTTTATGAGCCTCGCTACTGTGTGCATGCACGTTATCCATGTGAAGGGGCGTAAGCAGATGCTAATATTCTGCGAGATTCCTGCAGAAGGTATACGATTTGTCATGATACACAGAGCACAAGTGAACCAAAAGCAAGGCCTCCGTGGCGCAATCGGCTAGCGCGTTCGGCTGTTAACCGAAAGGTTGGTGGTTCGAGCCCACCCAGGGGCGAAATCGTTTTAACCGTCACAGAGGTGAGGACATACGTCAACTTTGTTAGAGATACACAGCTAGTGTGACAATTTGGCTGTGTTTGAGTGATGCCACAGGGCCTTGTACACATTCAGCCAAGTGACACTGTAGGTAAAAACATGGCCCTACGCAGACGTTCTACTGTTTTCCTATTTATTCGTCGTGTGTGACACTGCAGTAGAGCGACGCCCACTACAAAAGACGTATTACTTCAGCGTACACGTCGCGAGTGCCATATGACAGGGCCTGTCTCTCGATGTCGATTTGTATTTGGTGTCACTTAAGTGTCGGTCTGCAGTAGGCCGCTGTTGGCCGAGCGACGTGCAGTCGCCTTACATGAAGCCCCGTGGGCAACGCCAGCGCCACTGTGGACAACAGCGCACTGCAGCCAGAGAGAGGAGCCGAAAGGCGCATTTCGCAGTCGAGCCACGCTATCCCACAAGCTGTGCGCTAGGTCAAGATTGTGCAGACGGCAAACCTTTGGTGGCCCGACGCTCGTCGTCGATCGTAAGGGCGAAACAGTCAAGAGATTTGGAAAACGGCAATGTGGACACCCCCAGCAGCAGCTGTGTGCCAAATCCGATATCTGGTCGAGGGCTGCAAGATTCAGTATGATGAAGTGACAATTCGGGGATAGCTCACGAACGTAAAGCTGCTGCCTGCTTAGCTCAGTGGTAGTCAGCCGGCGGACGCGGTCGAGGTCGGACGTGCTGTGCTGCGCGCCGCGCCGTCGCTGTTTACGTGTGGTGAGTCGCTGCGCTTGCTTCAGTGTCTACCAGTGTTTTGGTGTGATCTGCAAATGAACTCGATTTCGTGATGTCTCAACCGAATAGGAAAGACACACTGAAGTTTACTTTTGACAGAAATTTTGTCCGACCTAAATCTTTTGAAGTTGAGCAATGGTTAGAAGATGAAGTAAAGATAGGACTTGAGGACATAATCGGGATACATCTTTCGATTGTCAGTAGCACCGTTTTCGTTAAATTAGCTCGATCAGAGATGTGTGAGAAAATCGTTGACTCTTGTGGTGGTATCCTAAAGTTTAAACATAGTGATGGAAATGTGGGAGAAGTTGCTGTTTCGCATGCCGGCCTAGGAATACGGACTGTTAGAATTTTTGAACTTCCATTTGAAATAACCAGTGAACAGATCAACGCAGTGCTCTGTCCATACGGTAAAATCATAAGCAATATTGCGGAACGTTGGTCTAGCGCACATAAGTTCCCGGTTCTTAATGGGGTGCGGCAATTGAAAATCGAGCTGCAGAAGCACATCCCGTCTTATGTACACGTATGCGGGTATCGTGCGATAGTCATGTACGATGATCAGCCTCGAACGTGTGCCGCATGCAACTCGACGGGTCACGTGCGTGCCGAATGCATGCAGAGGCGAGTGGCGCAGCTGCCTGCCGGCGAGGCTGCCAGGCCCCCCGCGATGACATCACTGCCTGTGACGTACGTCGCCGCAGCGCGTGGGCTTCCGGCTATATCCACGGTCACCGAAGTCAGTGAAAATACTGTAGTGCCTGCGACAGTGACGCGAATGGAGACTGTTGCAACGCCGGAAGAGACCCCACCTAAACCCATAGAAATATCGCCGTCCGTCGTAGTCACAGAAGAACAGGCATCCGACATGCAAACGGCTGCGTCCCCATCGGCCGCTGCTACTCCACGGGGGGAATCTCCAGCAGGTTCCGATCAAGGCCCACAAAATCGTACGTCTCCCAGAAAAACTAAAAAACGGAGAGTTGCCCGCCAGGGTGCAGACCAGATGGCACCGGTTCTGCGCGAAAAGGCTAAACAGATAGGTGAACAACTCAGTGACAAAGCATCTGATAGCACAAACCATGATCATCCCTCAGCCAGCTTACTATCAGTCATTGACAATGTCTCAGATGCTCTACCTCTGAACCCCGAACAGTCAGCTCAACTCCGAGCCGACTGTGATGTCCGCATGGTCAAACTCTACCCTGCTCACGAGTCGGTAACGCCCTCAACACAGCCACCGCCAACTAGTTGGGCAGACGATATAGAATCCACTGCCGACGTCGACAGTATGGATACTTCCGAAGCGGTGACAGCCATAACTTCAGTCTCCAAAGACGACGATGTTAATGAGATAGCTAACGCCTCGACAGAGTCTACCGCGCAAACAGAACGCACGACTGCTCCCTTCTCAAACGGAGAATATTTTTAACTCTGCCTTTAAAGTGACTGTCAATACATGTTTTTGTTTCTCTGGAATTGCTTCCAAAGTGCTTTTACGACGTGACTTGTATTTCCAGCGTTATTTCTGTTTGATATCGGACTGGTTTTAAGTCTTGTTCCTGTTTAGTCCACCACAATTCCGCCACAGGCCTATCGACTTGCTACTCTCAATATTAATAAGATACGCAGCGCTCTTAAACTACAACATTTAAAAGACTTTTTATATGCAGCTGATGTAGACATTTTGTTTGTACAAGAAGTAGCAGAGATCGGACTTGATTGCATACCAGGTTATAATGTCATCACTAATCCTGGGGCCGGTTGCGAATTAGGTACAGCTTTTATTGTGAAGGAAGGTATCATTATTCATGACGTCACGAAACTGCCGAACAGTAGGGGCATTGCGGGCACTTTTTATAACAACAGACTAATTAATGTATATGCCCCATCCGGTTCCAGTAATAGACGTCAAAGAGCAGAATTCTTCAAAGAAGAAATAGTTCCTCTCTTTGGCGTCCGCCACGACAATGTCATCTTCGGAGGCGACTTTAACTGTGTCATCAGTGCAAAGGACCAAACTCCCAATCTTAACAAATCACTTGAACTGGAACGAATTGTACGAGACTTGCGCTTCGTTGACTCTTGGGAGCTCAAGCGTGGTGCAGCACCTGGGTTTACCCATATCACGACCCATTCGGCAAGCCGTCTCGATCGCATTTATGTCACACCCACTTTGAGGAATAACATTCTGCAGTCAGAAGTATGGCCAGTGGCGTTCTCAGATCATGCTGCATACATCTGTACTATCACTCTCGACCGACAACGGACGTGTCGATACAGGGGCCTGTGGAAATTAAATGTTTCCCATCTACAAGACTCGGCGTGCCAAGAAGCCTTCCTCAATACCTGGCGAGAATGTGAGCACAGATTTGCCTCTTATAATTCGGCCATTGATTGGTGGCTCAGGTGCGCCAAACCTAAAATTAGGTGGTGTTTCATGAACTACGCACGGGAAAAGGGCTTTTGGCTTCAAAGGACGATCAATTTCTATTTTCATTGTCTGCGGGAACTGTATATGCTCGGCACTTCGGCTGTCGAGAATTGTCAACGAATTAAGAAAATCCAGGCCAAAATCCTAACCCTAAGGAGGACGCCGCTAGAAGGCTACAAAGTCAGGTCACGGGTCCAGACTACTGTACACCAAGAACTCACCTCAGTCTACCATATGATCCAAGAAAGTAGGAAAGGGTCCCGTAAAATACTGACGGAGTTAATTGCTGAGGATGGCGCAACGCTGACTACGCACAACGAGATTAAAGCGGCGGTGCTAAACTACTTCACCACCTTGATGCCCAATAAAGAAGTTAACGTGCAAGCGCAGGATGCTCTTTTGAATAATTTGCGCAACAGAGTCAGTCTCGTGGACGCGGAAAAGCTATTGGACGTGGCAACCGAAGAAGACGTGGAATATGTACTCTGGGAAAGTGCCAAGACTAAATCCCCCGGACCTGACGGAATTCCCGCCGAATTCTATCAAAAATTCTGGAACACCATAAAGGCGAAGATCACTTGCATCTGTAACGAACTTCTAGACCACAACAACGTGATCCCCACCAGCTTCTGTGAAGGCATTGTCGTTCTAATTAAAAAAAACTCAGGCAGAGCACACGTAAAAAAACTAAGACCGATAACGCTGCTCAACAGCGACTATAAAATCTTTGCGAGACTTTTGGCCCACAGGCTTAAATCTACAATGACCAGTATCATTGGCCCTTACCAGACCAGTGTGGGAAAGGATCGGAAAATTCAACAGACTTTGTGCGACTACCGTGATTTAATCTCCATTGCGGAAGTCTGTAAGTTGAAATGTGCCATCATGTCCTTGGACTTCGACAAAGCCTTTGACAGGGTCAACCACCAGTATCTCTTTCGTACCATGTATGCGATGGGCTTTCCACCTGGGTTCGTCGCAATTATACAACAGATGGTAGCGAATAATTTATCCAGAGTCATCATCAATGGCCAACCTACCCGAGCGATAGAGATAGCCAGTTCCGTCAGGCAGGGCTGCCCAATGTCCATGGCGCTTTTTGCGATTGCCATTGAGCCTTTGTTAGCTACCCTGACGCAAAGTTTACAGGGCGTCGTCATACATGGCTCCCGAGTAGTGTGCAAGGCGTATGCAGACGATGTCGGTTTCCTTGTACTAAATAGAACTGAAGTGGAGACCGCACTACAGCTAGTCAGGCAATTTGAGCAAGCGTCGGGTGCACAACTAAACTGGACAAAGTCTGGAATATTCAATATTGGCCGCGGCCTAGGATCGCACCCTCACGGACAACTACGTCAGCTGAAGATTTTCAAGTGTCTTGGAATTGATTTTCAGAGTAACATTCGGCACACCATTGCAACCAACTATAGAAAGCTTCTACGGACTATTCGTGCCAGCATACGAGAACACAGTGTACGAAAACTAAATGAAATTCAGAAAGTAACGGTCGCAAATGTATACCTCACCTCGAAACTCAATTATATCGCTCAAGTTTTACCAATGTCTACACTCACTGAAAAACGAATTATGTCAGCTTTAGGACAGTTTGTCAGCCATCACCACATTTTTAAAGTCCAGTTTGACACCTTAACGCTTGCCACAAAAATGGTGGCTTAAATCTTGTCGATGTTGGAAAGAAGGCGCAAGCTTTATACATATCAAAAACTTTCCACCAATGGAAACACTCAGCTGATAGTCTCGCTGCTCACCTGCTTACTGAGATAGCTCCCGCCGACCTCAGTCCACCAATCACGGTGCAACATATTCCAAACGGACTTTACCACTTAAAATGGTTTTTACTGGAGTACAGTTATGTACAAACACGGATCCCCGAACAGGAAATGAAGACAGTGAAACACGTTTACCAGGAACTTCTAAAAGATAAGAAGAAAAATCACATCGAAGAAAAATACAACCTTTTCGACTGGAAGGTAATCTGGGAGAACATCCATTGTCCGTACTTGCCGTCAACAATGAAAGCCACTTGGTATTTCGCAGTTAACAGAAAATTGGCCACTAACTCCAAACTACATAACATACACCTCGCAGAATCACCTTTGTGCACAACGTGTAATTTAATAGATACTGATGAACACAGGTTTGTGTGCGACAACGTAAAAGATATATGGGAATATATCACGAACAAGTTAGCACTCATCAGTCGAACATCGCCCAGATACATAACCCCTGCTGCCTTTCTGACGCCGGACGATACCCCGTACCCACGGACGAGAAGGAACGCTCTAAACTGGTTAAAAGCCGCTACTGTACATTACTTATTTACAAAAGCAGAAAAGAGTAAAGAAGACTTCTGGGTCTATCTTACAACTCACCACCATATACTAATGAAAACGAAAAACTATAAGGATAACTTCGCCAACTACCTGCTCAAAACTATAACGTAAACAAAAAAAAAAAAGTGACTGCTACATCAATTGATTGAATTTCATGTTAACGAACATTCAGCAGATACTCACTCAAGATAAGACGGACCATTTATACGGCGAATACTACGTCATGTTGACCGAACCACGAGTTACAAACACCTCTGAAGTAATCGATTGGCAAGATTTCAAGCTTCATTTGATAAGAAGAAGAAAATTCAGTTTTTCTGTTTTCGAGAATTAATTTAGTTCTCTTTCAATTTCGCAGAGTTCCAAACAAAGCTTTTCTATTTTCGAAGAAATGGATTTTCACTTTCCTTTTAACTTCTTTGACGGTTTCTGTTACCACGAGGCAATGGAGCCGCAATAAATTTCAGTTCCTATTTACTTCCTATGGATGCTTGTATCTGCACGACGCATGTAATCCACAACGTTTTTCATTTTCCTTAAATTAAAGGCTCTTGATGCCGCGCCGACGAAGGCGACTAAATGGCGAGCGGAAGAACGGGCTATAAGGGGTGGATGGAGGCCCGCAACAAAAAAAAAAAAAAAAAAAAAAAAAAAAAAAAAAAAAAGAAAAAGTGGTAGAGCACTGGTCTCGTAAACCAGGGGTCGTGAGTTCGAACCTCACAGAAGGCATTCATTTTTTAATCCTTCCTGCAAGGAGCGGAGCTATCTCGAGCAACATCAAACACATGGCAGTACACTGAATGAAAGGGATGTTCTACAACCTATGACAAGTATTCTACTGGCCTCGGAGGTTTTCTGAATTCATAGGCAGAACATTGGTTTGTATGCATTTTGTAGTATAATGTCATGCTTGGCGATGTCATCCGTTTACGAGCCTCGCTACAGTGTGCATGCACGTTATCCATGTGAAGAGGCGTAAGCAAATGCTACCACTCGCGTTGATATACAGAGCGCAAGGAAGCCAAAGTCAGGGCCTCCGTGGCGCAATCGGCTAGCGCGTTCGGCTGTTAACCGAAAGGTTGGTGGTTCGAGCCCACCCGGGGGCGAAATCGTTTTAACCGGCACCGAGGTGAGGACATACGTCAACTTTGTTAGAGATACACAGCTAGTGTGACAATTTGGCTGTGTTTGAGTGATGCCACAGAGCCTTATACACATTCAGCCAGGTGACACTGTAGGTAAAAACATGGCCCTACACAGACGTTCTGCTGTTTTCCTTTTTATTCGTCATGTGTGACACTGCAGTAGAGTGACGCCCACTACAAAAGACGTATTCTTTACATTCAATTTCAGCGTATACGTCGCGAGTGCCATATGACAGGGCCTGTCTCTCGATGTCGATTTGTATTTGGTGTCTCTTAAGTGTCGGTCTGCAGTAGGCCGCTGTTGGCCGAGCGACGTGCAGTCGCCTTACATGAAGCCCCATGGGCAACGCCAGCGCCACTGTGGACAACAGCATACTGTAGCCAGAGAGAGGAGCCGAAAGGCGCATTTCGCAGTCGAGCCACGCTATCCCACAAGCTGTGCACTAGGTCAGGATTGCGCAGACCGCAAACTTTTGCTGGCCCGAAGCTCGTCGTCGATCGTAAGGGCGAAACATTCAAGAGATTTGGAAAACGGCAATTTGGACAACCCCAGCAGCAGCTGTGTGCCAAATCCGATATCTGGTCGAGGGCTGCAAGATTCAGTATGATGAAGTAACAATTTGGGGATAGCTCACAATAGCTAAGCTGCCGCCTTCTTAGCTCAGTGGTAGAGCACTGGTCTCGTAAACCAGGGGTCGTGAGTTCGAACCTCACAGAAGGCATTCATTTTTTACACCTTCCTGCAAGGAGCGGAGCTATCTCGAGCAACATCTAACACATGGCAGTACACTGAATGAAAGGGATGTTCTACAACCTATGACAAGTATTCTACTGGCCTCAGAGGTTTTCTGAATTCATAGGCAGAACATTGGTTTGTATGCATTTTGTAGTATAATGTCATGCTTGGCGATGTCATTCGTTTACGAGCCTCGCTACAGTGTGCATGCACGTTATCCATGTGAAGAGGCGTAAGCAAGTGCTACCACTCGCGTTGATATACAGAGCGCAAGGGAGCCAAAGTCAAGGCCTCCGTGGCGCAATCGGCTAGCGCGTTCGGCTGTTAACCGAAAGGTTGGTGGTTCGAGCCCACCCGGGGGCGAAATCGTTTTAACCGGCACCGAGGTGAGGACATACGTCAACTTTGTTAGAGATGCACAGCTAGTGTGACAATTTGGCTGTGTTTGAGTGATGCCACAGAGCCTTATACACATTCAGCCAGGTGACACTGTAGGTAAAAACATGGCCCTACACAGACGTTCTGCTGTTTTCCTTTTTATTCGTCATGTGTGACACTGCAGTAGAGTGACGCCCACCACAAAAGACGTATTCTTTACATTCAATTTCAGCGTATACGTCGCGAGTGCCATATGACAGGGCCTGTCTCTCGATGTCGATTTGTATTTGGTGTCTCTTAAGTGTCGGTCTGCAGTAGGCCGCTGTTGGCCGAGCGACGTGCAGTCGCCTTACATGAAGCCCCATGGGCAACGCCAGCGCCACTGTGGACAACAGCATACTGTAGCCAGAGAGAGGAGCCGAAAGGCGCATTTCGCAGTCGAGCCACGCTATCCCACAAGCTGTGCACTAGGTCAGGATTGCGCAGACCGCAAACTTTTGCTGGCCCGAAGCTCGTCGTCGATCGTAAGGGCGAAACATTCAAGAGATTTGGAAAACGGCAATTTGGACAACCCCAGCAGCAGCTGTGTGCCAAATCCGATATCTGGTCGAGGGCTGCAAGATTCAGTATGATGAAGTAACAATTTGGGGATAGCTCACAATAGCTAAGCTGCCGCCTTCTTAGCTCAGTGGTAGAGCACTGGTCTCGTAAACCAGGGGTCGTGAGTTCGAACCTCACAGAAGGCATTCATTTTTTACACCTTCCTGCAAGGAGCGGAGCTATCTCGAGCAACATCTAACACATGGCAGTACACTGAATGAAAGGGATGTTCTACAACCTATGACAAGTATTCTACTGGCCTCGGAGGTTTTCTGAATTCATAGGCAGAACATTGGTTTGTATGCATTTTGTAGTATAATGTCATGCTTGGCGATGTCATCCGTTTACGAGCCTCGCTACAGTGTGCATGCACGTTATCCATGTGAAGAGGCGTAAGCAAATGCTGCCACTCGCGTTGATATACAGAGCGCAAGGAAGCCAAAGTCAAGGCCTCCGTGGCGCAATCGGCTAGCGCGTTCGGCTGTTAACCGAAAGGTTGGTGGTTCGAGCCCACCCGGGGGCGAAATCGTTTTAACCGGCACCGAGGTGAGGACATACGTCAACTTTGTTAGAGATGCACAGCTAGTGTGACAATTTGGCTGTGTTTGAGTGATGCCACAGAGCCTTATACACATTCAGCCAGGTGACACTGTAGGTAAAAACATGGCCCTACACAGACGTTCTGCTGTTTTCCTTTTTATTCGTCATGTGTGACACTGCAGTAGAGTGACGCCCACCACAAAAGACGTATTCTTTACATTCAATTTCAGCGTATACGTCGCGAGTGCCATATGACAGGGCCTGTCTCTCGATGTCGATTTGTATTTGGTGTCTCTTAAGTGTCGGTCTGCAGTAGGCCGCTGTTGGCCGAGCGACGTGCAGTCGCCTTACATGAAGCCCCATGGGCAACGCCAGCGCCACTGTGGACAACAGCATACTGTAGCCAGAGAGAGGAGCCGAAAGGCGCATTTCGCAGTCGAGCCACGCTATCCGCCTTACATGAAGCCCCATGGGCAACGCCAGCGCCACTGTGGACAACAGCATACTGTAGCCAGAGAGAGGAGCCGAAAGGCGCATTTCGCATTCGAGCCACGCTATCCCACAAGCTGTGCACTAGGTCAGGATTGCGCAGACCGCAAACTTTTGCTGGCCCGAAGCTCGTCGTCGATCGTAAGGGCGAAACATTCTAGAGATTTGGAAAACGGCAATTTGGACAACCCCAGCAGCAGCTGTGTGCCAAATCCGATATCTGGTCGAGGGCTGCAAGATTCAGTATGATGAAGTAACAATTTGGGGATAGCTCACAATAGCTAAGCTGCCGCCTTCTTAGCTCAGTGGTAGAGCACTGGTCTCGTAAACCAGGGGTCGTGAGTTCGAACCTCACAGAAGGCATTCATTTTTTACACCTTCCTGCAAGGAGCGGAGCTATCTCGAGCAACATCTAACACATGGCAGTACACTGAATGAAAGGGATGTTCTACAACCTATGACAAGTATTCTACTGGCCTCGGAGGTTTTCTGAATTCATAGGCAGAACATTGGTTTGTATGCATTTTGTAGTATAATGTCATGCTTGGCGATGTCATCCGTTTACGAGCCTCGCTACAGTGTGCATGCACGTTATCCATGTGAAGAGGCGTAAGCAAATGCTGCCACTCGCGTTGATATACAGAGCGCAAGGAAGCCAAAGTCAAGGCCTCCGTGGCGCAATCGGCTAGCGCGTTCGGCTGTTAACCGAAAGGTTGGTGGTTCGAGCCCACCCGGGGGCGAAATCGTTTTAACCGGCACCGAGGTGAGGACATACGTCAACTTTGTTAGAGATGCACAGCTAGTGTGACAATTTGGCTGTGTTTGAGTGATGCCACAGAGCCTTATACACATTCAGCCAGGTGACACTGTAGGTAAAAACATGGCCCTACACAGACGTTCTGCTGTTTTCCTTTTTATTCGTCATGTGTGACACTGCAGTAGAGTGACGCCCACCACAAAAGACGTATTCTTTACATTCAATTTCAGCGTATACGTCGCGAGTGCCATATGACAGGGCCTGTCTCTCGATGTCGATTTGTATTTGGTGTCTCTTAAGTGTCGGTCTGCAGTAGGCCGCTGTTGGCCGAGCGACGTGCAGTCGCCTTACATGAAGCCCCATGGGCAACGCCAGCGCCACTGTGGACAACAGCATACTGTAGCCAGAGAGAGGAGCCGAAAGGCGCATTTCGCAGTCGAGCCACGCTATCCCACAAGCTGTGCACTAGGTCAGGATTGCGCAGACCGCAAACTTTTGCTGGCCCGAAGCTCGTCGTCGATCGTAAGGGCGAAACATTCAAGAGATTTGGAAAACGGCAATTTGGACAACCCCAGCAGCAGCTGTGTGCCAAATCCGATATCTGGTCGAGGGCTGCAAGATTCAGTATGATGAAGTAACAATTTGGGGATAGCTCACAATAGCTAAGCTGCCGCCTTCTTAGCTCAGTGGTAGAGCACTGGTCTCGTAAACCAGGGGTCGTGAGTTCGAACCTCACAGAAGGCATTCATTTTTTACACCTTCCTGCAAGGAGCGGAGCTATCTCGAGCAACATCTAACACATGGCAGTACACTGAATGAAAGGGATGTTCTACAACCTATGACAAGTATTCTACTGGCCTCGGAGGTTTTCTGAATTCATAGGCAGAACATTGGTTTGTATGCATTTTGTAGTATAATGTCATGCTTGGCGATGTCATCCGTTTACGAGCCTCGCTACAGTGTGCATGCACGTTATCCATGTGAAGAGGCGTAAGCAAATGCTGCCACTCGCGTTGATATACAGAGCGCAAGGAAGCCAAAGTCAAGGCCTCCGTGGCGCAATCGGCTAGCGCGTTCGGCTGTTAACCGAAAGGTTGGTGGTTCGAGCCCACCCGGGGGCGAAATCGTTTTAACCGGCACCGAGGTGAGGACATACGTCAACTTTGTTAGAGATGCACAGCTAGTGTGACAATTTGGCTGTGTTTGAGTGATGCCACAGAGCCTTATACACATTCAGCCAGGTGACACTGTAGGTAAAAACATGGCCCTACACAGACGTTCTGCTGTTTTCCTTTTTATTCGTCATGTGTGACACTGCAGTAGAGTGACGCCCACCACAAAAGACGTATTCTTTACATTCAATTTCAGCGTATACGTCGCGAGTGCCATATGACAGGGCCTGTCTCTCGATGTCGATTTGTATTTGGTGTCTCTTAAGTGTCGGTCTGCAGTAGGCCGCTGTTGGCCGAGCGACGTGCAGTCGCCTTACATGAAGCCCCATGGGCAACGCCAGCGCCACTGTGGACAACAGCATACTGTAGCCAGAGAGAGGAGCCGAAAGGCGCATTTCGCAGTCGAGCCACGCTATCCGCCTTACATGAAGCCCCATGGGCAACGCCAGCGCCACTGTGGACAACAGCATACTGTAGCCAGAGAGAGGAGCCGAAAGGCGCATTTCGCATTCGAGCCACGCTATCCCACAAGCTGTGCACTAGGTCAGGATTGCGCAGACCGCAAACTTTTGCTGGCCCGAAGCTCGTCGTCGATCGTAAGGGCGAAACATTCTAGAGATTTGGAAAACGGCAATTTGGACAACCCCAGCAGCAGCTGTGTGCCAAATCCGATATCTGGTCGAGGGCTGCAAGATTCAGTATGATGAAGTAACAATTTGGGGATAGCTCACAATAGCTAAGCTGCCGCCTTCTTAGCTCAGTGGTAGAGCACTGGTCTCGTAAACCAGGGGTCGTGAGTTCGAACCTCACAGAAGGCATTCATTTTTTACACCTTCCTGCAAGGAGCGGAGCTATCTCGAGCAACATCTAACACATGGCAGTACACTGAATGAAAGGGATGTTCTACAACCTATGACAAGTATTCTACTGGCCTCGGAGGTTTTCTGAATTCATAGGCAGAACATTGGTTTGTATGCATTTTGTAGTATAATGTCATGCTTGGCGATGTCATCCGTTTACGAGCCTCGCTACAGTGTGCATGCACGTTATCCATGTGAAGAGGCGTAAGCAAATGCTGCCACTCGCGTTGATATACAGAGCGCAAGGAAGCCAAAGTCAAGGCCTCCGTGGCGCAATCGGCTAGCGCGTTCGGCTGTTAACCGAAAGGTTGGTGGTTCGAGCCCACCCGGGGGCGAAATCGTTTTAACCGGCACCGAGGTGAGGACATACGTCAACTTTGTTAGAGATGCACAGCTAGTGTGACAATTTGGCTGTGTTTGAGTGATGCCACAGAGCCTTATACACATTCAGCCAGGTGACACTGTAGGTAAAAACATGGCCCTACACAGACGTTCTGCTGTTTTCCTTTTTATTCGTCATGTGTGACACTGCAGTAGAGTGACGCCCACCACAAAAGACGTATTCTTTACATTCAATTTCAGCGTATACGTCGCGAGTGCCATATGACAGGGCCTGTCTCTCGATGTCGATTTGTATTTGGTGTCTCTTAAGTGTCGGTCTGCAGTAGGCCGCTGTTGGCCGAGCGACGTGCAGTCGCCTTACATGAAGCCCCATGGGCAACGCCAGCGCCACTGTGGACAACAGCATACTGTAGCCAGAGAGAGGAGCCGAAAGGCGCATTTCGCAGTCGAGCCACGCTATCCGCCTTACATGAAGCCCCATGGGCAACGCCAGCGCCACTGTGGACAACAGCATACTGTAGCCAGAGAGAGGAGCCGAAAGGCGCATTTCGCATTCGAGCCACGCTATCCCACAAGCTGTGCACTAGGTCAGGATTGCGCAGACCGCAAACTTTTGCTGGCCCGAAGCTCGTCGTCGATCGTAAGGGCGAAACATTCAAGAGATTTGGAAAACGGCAATTTGGACAACCCCAGCAGCAGCTGTGTGCCAAATCCGATATCTGGTCGAGGGCTGCAAGATTCAGTATGATGAAGTAACAATTTGGGGATAGCTCACAATAGCTAAGCTGCCGCCTTCTTAGCTCAGTGGTAGAGCACTGGTCTCGTAAACCAGGGGTCGTGAGTTCGAACCTCACAGAAGGCATTCATTTTTTACACCTTCCTGCAAGGAGCGGAGCTATCTCGAGCAACATCTAACACATGGCAGTACACTGAATGAAAGGGATGTTCTACAACCTATGACAAGTATTCTACTGGCCTCGGAGGTTTTCTGAATTCATAGGCAGAACATTGGTTTGTATGCATTTTGTAGTATAATGTCATGCTTGGCGATGTCATTCGTTTACGAGCCTCGCTACAGTGTGCATGCACGTTATCCATGTGAAGAGGCGTAAGCAAATGCTACCACTCGCGTTGATATACAGAGCGCAAGGGAGCCAAAGTCAAGGCCTCCGGGGCGCAATCGGCTAGCGCGTTCGGCTGTTAACCGAAAGGTTGGTGGTTCGAGCCCACCCGGGGGCGAAACCGTTTTAACCGGCACCGAGGTGAGGACATACGTCAACTTTGTTAGAGATGCACAGCTAGTGTGACAATTTGGCTGTGTTTGAGTGATGCCACAGAGCCTTATACACATTCAGCCAGGTGACACTGTAGGTAAAAACATGGCCCTACACAGACGTTCTGCTGTTTTCCTTTTTATTCGTCATGTGTGACACTGCAGTAGAGTGACGCCCACCACAAAAGACGTATTCTTTACATTCAATTTCAGCGTATACGTCGCGAGTGCCATATGGCAGGGCCTGTCTCTCGATGTCGATTTGTATTTGGTGTCTCTTAAGTGTCGGTCTGCAGTAGGCCGCTGTTGGCCGAGCGACGTGCAGTCGCCTTACATGAAGCCCCATGGGCAACGCCAGCGCCACTGTGGACAACAGCATACTGTAGCCAGAGAGAGGAGCCGAAAGGCGCATTTCGCAGTCGAGCCACGCTATCCGCCTTACATGAAGCCCCATGGGCAACGCCAGCGCCACTGTGGACAACAGCATACTGTAGCCAGAGAGAGGAGCCGAAAGGCGCATTTCGCATTCGAGCCACGCTATCCCACAAGCTGTGCACTAGGTCAGGATTGCGCAGACCGCAAACTTTTGCTGGCCCGAAGCTCGTCGTCGATCGTAAGGGCGAAACATTCTAGAGATTTGGAAAACGGCAATTTGGACAACCCCAGCAGCAGCTGTGTGCCAAATCCGATATCTGGTCGAGGGCTGCAAGATTCAGTATGATGAAGTAACAATTTGGGGATAGCTCACAATAGCTAAGCTGCCGCCTTCTTAGCTCAGTGGTAGAGCACTGGTCTCGTAAACCAGGGGTCGTGAGTTCGAACCTCACAGAAGGCATTCATTTTTTACACCTTCCTGCAAGGAGCGGAGCTATCTCGAGCAACATCTAACACATGGCAGTACACTGAATGAAAGGGATGTTCTACAACCTATGACAAGTATTCTACTGGCCTCGGAGGTTTTCTGAATTCATAGGCAGAACATTGGTTTGTATGCATTTTGTAGTATAATGTCATGCTTGGCGATGTCATCCGTTTACGAGCCTCGCTACAGTGTGCATGCACGTTATCCATGTGAAGAGGCGTAAGCAAATGCTGCCACTCGCGTTGATATACAGAGCGCAAGGAAGCCAAAGTCAAGGCCTCCGTGGCGCAATCGGCTAGCGCGTTCGGCTGTTAACCGAAAGGTTGGTGGTTCGAGCCCACCCGGGGGCGAAATCGTTTTAACCGGCACCGAGGTGAGGACATACGTCAACTTTGTTAGAGATGCACAGCTAGTGTGACAATTTGGCTGTGTTTGAGTGATGCCACAGAGCCTTATACACATTCAGCCAGGTGACACTGTAGGTAAAAACATGGCCCTACACAGACGTTCTGCTGTTTTCCTTTTTATTCGTCATGTGTGACACTGCAGTAGAGTGACGCCCACCACAAAAGACGTATTCTTTACATTCAATTTCAGCGTATACGTCGCGAGTGCCATATGACAGGGCCTGTCTCTCGATGTCGATTTGTATTTGGTGTCTCTTAAGTGTCGGTCTGCAGTAGGCCGCTGTTGGCCGAGCGACGTGCAGTCGCCTTACATGAAGCCCCATGGGCAACGCCAGCGCCACTGTGGACAACAGCATACTGTAGCCAGAGAGAGGAGCCGAAAGGCGCATTTCGCAGTCGAGCCACGCTATCCCACAAGCTGTGCACTAGGTCAGGATTGCGCAGACCGCAAACTTTTGCTGGCCCGAAGCTCGTCGTCGATCGTAAGGGCGAAACATTCAAGAGATTTGGAAAACGGCAATTTGGACAACCCCAGCAGCAGCTGTGTGCCAAATCCGATATCTGGTCGAGGGCTGCAAGATTCAGTATGATGAAGTAACAATTTGGGGATAGCTCACAATAGCTAAGCTGCCGCCTTCTTAGCTCAGTGGTAGAGCACTGGTCTCGTAAACCAGGGGTCGTGAGTTCGAACCTCACAGAAGGCATTCATTTTTTACACCTTCCTGCAAGGAGCGGAGCTATCTCGAGCAACATCTAACACATGGCAGTACACTGAATGAAAGGGATGTTCTACAACCTATGACAAGTATTCTACTGGCCTCGGAGGTTTTCTGAATTCATAGGCAGAACATTGGTTTGTATGCATTTTGTAGTATAATGTCATGCTTGGCGATGTCATCCGTTTACGAGCCTCGCTACAGTGTGCATGCACGTTATCCATGTGAAGAGGCGTAAGCAAATGCTGCCACTCGCGTTGATATACAGAGCGCAAGGAAGCCAAAGTCAAGGCCTCCGTGGCGCAATCGGCTAGCGCGTTCGGCTGTTAACCGAAAGGTTGGTGGTTCGAGCCCACCCGGGGGCGAAATCGTTTTAACCGGCACCGAGGTGAGGACATACGTCAACTTTGTTAGAGATGCACAGCTAGTGTGACAATTTGGCTGTGTTTGAGTGATGCCACAGAGCCTTATACACATTCAGCCAGGTGACACTGTAGGTAAAAACATGGCCCTACACAGACGTTCTGCTGTTTTCCTTTTTATTCGTCATGTGTGACACTGCAGTAGAGTGACGCCCACCACAAAAGACGTATTCTTTACATTCAATTTCAGCGTATACGTCGCGAGTGCCATATGACAGGGCCTGTCTCTCGATGTCGATTTGTATTTGGTGTCTCTTAAGTGTCGGTCTGCAGTAGGCCGCTGTTGGCCGAGCGACGTGCAGTCGCCTTACATGAAGCCCCATGGGCAACGCCAGCGCCACTGTGGACAACAGCATACTGTAGCCAGAGAGAGGAGCCGAAAGGCGCATTTCGCAGTCGAGCCACGCTATCCGCCTTACATGAAGCCCCATGGGCAACGCCAGCGCCACTGTGGACAACAGCATACTGTAGCCAGAGAGAGGAGCCGAAAGGCGCATTTCGCATTCGAGCCACGCTATCCCACAAGCTGTGCACTAGGTCAGGATTGCGCAGACCGCAAACTTTTGCTGGCCCGAAGCTCGTCGTCGATCGTAAGGGCGAAACATTCTAGAGATTTGGAAAACGGCAATTTGGACAACCCCAGCAGCAGCTGTGTGCCAAATCCGATATCTGGTCGAGGGCTGCAAGATTCAGTATGATGAAGTAACAATTTGGGGATAGCTCACAATAGCTAAGCTGCCGCCTTCTTAGCTCAGTGGTAGAGCACTGGTCTCGTAAACCAGGGGTCGTGAGTTCGAACCTCACAGAAGGCATTCATTTTTTACACCTTCCTGCAAGGAGCGGAGCTATCTCGAGCAACATCTAACACATGGCAGTACACTGAATGAAAGGGATGTTCTACAACCTATGACAAGTATTCTACTGGCCTCGGAGGTTTTCTGAATTCATAGGCAGAACATTGGTTTGTATGCATTTTGTAGTATAATGTCATGCTTGGCGATGTCATCCGTTTACGAGCCTCGCTACAGTGTGCATGCACGTTATCCATGTGAAGAGGCGTAAGCAAATGCTGCCACTCGCGTTGATATACAGAGCGCAAGGAAGCCAAAGTCAAGGCCTCCGTGGCGCAATCGGCTAGCGCGTTCGGCTGTTAACCGAAAGGTTGGTGGTTCGAGCCCACCCGGGGGCGAAATCGTTTTAACCGGCACCGAGGTGAGGACATACGTCAACTTTGTTAGAGATGCACAGCTAGTGTGACAATTTGGCTGTGTTTGAGTGATGCCACAGAGCCTTATACACATTCAGCCAGGTGACACTGTAGGTAAAAACATGGCCCTACACAGACGTTCTGCTGTTTTCCTTTTTATTCGTCATGTGTGACACTGCAGTAGAGTGACGCCCACCACAAAAGACGTATTCTTTACATTCAATTTCAGCGTATACGTCGCGAGTGCCATATGACAGGGCCTGTCTCTCGATGTCGATTTGTATTTGGTGTCTCTTAAGTGTCGGTCTGCAGTAGGCCGCTGTTGGCCGAGCGACGTGCAGTCGCCTTACATGAAGCCCCATGGGCAACGCCAGCGCCACTGTGGACAACAGCATACTGTAGCCAGAGAGAGGAGCCGAAAGGCGCATTTCGCAGTCGAGCCACGCTATCCGCCTTACATGAAGCCCCATGGGCAACGCCAGCGCCACTGTGGACAACAGCATACTGTAGCCAGAGAGAGGAGCCGAAAGGCGCATTTCGCATTCGAGCCACGCTATCCCACAAGCTGTGCACTAGGTCAGGATTGCGCAGACCGCAAACTTTTGCTGGCCCGAAGCTCGTCGTCGATCGTAAGGGCGAAACATTCAAGAGATTTGGAAAACGGCAATTTGGACAACCCCAGCAGCAGCTGTGTGCCAAATCCGATATCTGGTCGAGGGCTGCAAGATTCAGTATGATGAAGTAACAATTTGGGGATAGCTCACAATAGCTAAGCTGCCGCCTTCTTAGCTCAGTGGTAGAGCACTGGTCTCGTAAACCAGGGGTCGTGAGTTCGAACCTCACAGAAGGCATTCATTTTTTACACCTTCCTGCAAGGAGCGGAGCTATCTCGAGCAACATCTAACACATGGCAGTACACTGAATGAAAGGGATGTTCTACAACCTATGACAAGTATTCTACTGGCCTCGGAGGTTTTCTGAATTCATAGGCAGAACATTGGTTTGTATGCATTTTGTAGTATAATGTCATGCTTGGCGATGTCATTCGTTTACGAGCCTCGCTACAGTGTGCATGCACGTTATCCATGTGAAGAGGCGTAAGCAAATGCTACCACTCGCGTTGATATACAGAGCGCAAGGGAGCCAAAGTCAAGGCCTCCGGGGCGCAATCGGCTAGCGCGTTCGGCTGTTAACCGAAAGGTTGGTGGTTCGAGCCCACCCGGGGGCGAAACCGTTTTAACCGGCACCGAGGTGAGGACATACGTCAACTTTGTTAGAGATGCACAGCTAGTGTGACAATTTGGCTGTGTTTGAGTGATGCCACAGAGCCTTATACACATTCAGCCAGGTGACACTGTAGGTAAAAACATGGCCCTACACAGACGTTCTGCTGTTTTCCTTTTTATTCGTCATGTGTGACACTGCAGTAGAGTGACGCCCACCACAAAAGACGTATTCTTTACATTCAATTTCAGCGTATACGTCGCGAGTGCCATATGGCAGGGCCTGTCTCTCGATGTCGATTTGTATTTGGTGTCTCTTAAGTGTCGGTCTGCAGTAGGCCGCTGTTGGCCGAGCGACGTGCAGTCGCCTTACATGAAGCCCCATGGGCAACGCCAGCGCCACTGTGGACAACAGCATACTGTAGCCAGAGAGAGGAGCCGAAAGGCGCATTTCGCAGTCGAGCCACGCTATCCCACAAGCTGTGCACTAGGTCAGGATTGCGCAGACCGCAAACTTTTGCTGGCCCGAAGCTCGTCGTCGATCGTAAGGGCGAAACATTCAAGAGATTTGGAAAACGGCAATTTGGACAACCCCAGCAGCAGCTGTGTGCCAAATCCGATATCTGGTCGAGGGCTGCAAGATTCAGTATGATGAAGTAACAATTTGGGGATAGCTCACAATAGCTAAGCTGCCGCCTTCTTAGCTCAGTGGTAGAGCACTGGTCTCGTAAACCAGGGGTCGTGAGTTCGAACCTCACAGAAGGCATTCATTTTTTACACCTTCCTGCAAGGAGCGGAGCTATCTCGAGCAACATCTAACACATGGCAGTACACTGAATGAAAGGGATGTTCTACAACCTATGACAAGTATTCTACTGGCCTCGGAGGTTTTCTGAATTCATAGGCAGAACATTGGTTTGTATGCATTTTGTAGTATAATGTCATGCTTGGCGATGTCATCCGTTTACGAGCCTCGCTACAGTGTGCATGCACGTTATCCATGTGAAGAGGCGTAAGCAAATGCTGCCACTCGCGTTGATATAGAGAGCGCAAGGAAGCCAAAGTCAAGGCCTCCGTGGCGCAATCGGCTAGCGCGTTCGGCTGTTAACCGAAAGGTTGGTGGTTCGAGCCCACCCGGGGGCGAAATCGTTTTAACCGGCACCGAGGTGAGGACATACGTCAACTTTGTTAGAGATGCACAGCTAGTGTGACAATTTGGCTGTGTTTGAGTGATGCCACAGAGCCTTATACACATTCAGCCAGGTGACACTGTAGGTAAAAACATGGCCCTACACAGACGTTCTGCTGTTTTCCTTTTTATTCGTCATGTGTGACACTGCAGTAGAGTGACGCCCACCACAAAAGACGTATTCTTTACATTCAATTTCAGCGTATACGTCGCGAGTGCCATATGACAGGGCCTGTCTCTCGATGTCGATTTGTATTTGGTGTCTCTTAAGTGTCGGTCTGCAGTAGGCCGCTGTTGGCCGAGCGACGTGCAGTCGCCTTACATGAAGCCCCATGGGCAACGCCAGCGCCACTGTGGACAACAGCATACTGTAGCCAGAGAGAGGAGCCGAAAGGCGCATTTCGCAGTCGAGCCACGCTATCCGCCTTACATGAAGCCCCATGGGCAACGCCAGCGCCACTGTGGACAACAGCATACTGTAGCCAGAGAGAGGAGCCGAAAGGCGCATTTCGCATTCGAGCCACGCTATCCCACAAGCTGTGCACTAGGTCAGGATTGCGCAGACCGCAAACTTTTGCTGGCCCGAAGCTCGTCGTCGATCGTAAGGGCGAAACATTCAAGAGATTTGGAAAACGGCAATTTGGACAACCCCAGCAGCAGCTGTGTGCCAAATCCGATATCTGGTCGAGGGCTGCAAGATTCAGTATGATGAAGTAACAATTTGGGGATAGCTCACAATAGCTAAGCTGCCGCCTTCTTAGCTCAGTGGTAGAGCACTGGTCTCGTAAACCAGGGGTCGTGAGTTCGAACCTCACAGAAGGCATTCATTTTTTACACCTTCCTGCAAGGAGCGGAGCTATCTCGAGCAACATCTAACACATGGCAGTACACTGAATGAAAGGGATGTTCTACAACCTATGACAAGTATTCTACTGGCCTCGGAGGTTTTCTGAATTCATAGGCAGAACATTGGTTTGTATGCATTTTGTAGTATAATGTCATGCTTGGCGATGTCATTCGTTTACGAGCCTTGCTACAGTGTGCATGCACGTTATCCATGTGAAGAGGCGTAAGCAAATGCTACCACTCGCGTTGATATACAGAGCGCGAAGGAGCCAAAGTCAAGGCCTCCGGGGCGCAATCGGCTAGCGCGTTCGGCTGTTAACCGAAAGGTTGGTGGTTCGAGCCCACCCGGGGGCGAAATCGTTTTAACCGGCACCGAGGTGAGGACATACGTCAACTTTGTTAGAGATGCACAGCTAGTGTGACAATTTGGCTGTGTTTGAGTGATGCCACAGAGCCTTATACACATTCAGCCAGGTGACACTGTAGGTAAAAACATGGCCCTACACAGACGTTCTGCTGTTTTCCTTTTTATTCGTCATGTGTGACACTGCAGTAGAGTGACGCCCACCACAAAAGACGTATTCTTTACATTCAATTTCAGCGTATACGTCGCGAGTGCCATATGACAGGGCCTGTCTCTCGATGTCGATTTGTATTTGGTGTCTCTTAAGTGTCGGTCTGCAGTAGGCCGCTGTTGGCCGAGCGACGTGCAGTCGCCTTACATGAAGCCCCATGGGCAACGCCAGCGCCACTGTGGACAACAGCATACTGTAGCCAGAGAGAGGAGCCGAAAGGCGCATTTCGCAGTCGAGCCACGCTGTCCCACAAGCTGTGCACTAGGTCAGGATTGCGCAGACCGCAAACTTTTGCTGGCCCGAAGCTCGTCGTCGATCGTGAGGGCGAAACATTCAAGAGATTTGGAAAACGGCAATTTGGACAACCCCAGCAGCAGCTGTGTGCCAAATCCGATATCTGATCGAGGGCTGCAAGATTCAGTATGATGAAGTAACAATTTGGGGATAGCTCACAAACGCTAAGCTGCCACCTTCTTAGCTCAGTGGTAGAGCACTGGTCTCGTAAACCAGGGGTCGTGAGTTCGAACCTCACAGAAGGCATTCATTTTTTACACCTTCCTGCAAGGAGCGGAGCTATCTCGAGCAACATCTAACACATGGCAGTACACTGAATGAAAGGGATGTTCTACAACCTATGACAAGTATTCTACTGGCCTCGGAGGTTTTCTGAATTCATAGGCAGAACATTGGTTTGTATGCATTTTGTAGTATAATGTCATGCTTGGCGATGTCATCCGTTTACGAGCCTCGCTACAGTGTGCATGCACGTTATCCATGTGAAGAGGCGTAAGCAAATGCTGCCACTCGCGTTGATATACAGAGCGCAAGGAAGCCAAAGTCAAGGCCTCCGTGGCGCAATCGGCTAGCGCGTTCGGCTGTTAACCGAAAGGTTGGTGGTTCGAGCCCACCCGGGGGCGAAATCGTTTTAACCGGCACCGAGGTGAGGACATACGTCAACTTTCTTAGAGATGCACAGCTAGTGTGACAATTTGGCTGTGTTTGAGTGATGCCACAGAGCCTTATACACATTCAGCCAGGTGACACTGTAGGTAAAAACATGGCCCTACACAGACGTTCTGCTGTTTTCCTTTTTATTCGTCATGTGTGACACTGCAGTAGAGTGACGCCCACCACAAAAGACGTATTCTTTACATTCAATTTCAGCGTATACGTCGCGAGTGCCATATGACAGGGCCTGTCTCTCGATGTCGATTTGTATTTGGTGTCTCTTAAGTGTCGGTCTGCAGTAGGCCGCTGTTGGCCGAGCGACGTTCAGTCGCCTTACATGAAGCCCCATGGGCAACGCCAGCGCCACTGTGGACAACAGCATACTGTAGCCAGAGAGAGGAGCCGAAAGGCGCATTTCGCAGTCGAGCCACGCTATCCGCCTTACATGAAGCCCCATGGGCAACGCCAGCGCCACTGTGGACAACAGCATACTGTAGCCAGAGAGAGGAGCCGAAAGGCGCATTTCGCATTCGAGCCACGCTATCCCACAAGCTGTGCACTAGGTCAGGATTGCGCAGACCGCAAACTTTTGCTGGCCCGAAGCTCGTCGTCGATCGTAAGGGCGAAACATTCAAGAGATTTGGAAAACGGCAATTTGGACAACCCCAGCAGCAGCTGTGTGCCAAATCCGATATCTGGTCGAGGGCTGCAAGATTCAGTATGATGAAGTAACAATTTGGGGATAGCTCACAATAGCTAAGCTGCCGCCTTCTTAGCTCAGTGGTAGAGCACTGGTCTCGTAAACCAGGGGTCGTGAGTTCGAACCTCACAGAAGGCATTCATTTTTTACACCTTCCTGCAAGGAGCGGAGCTATCTCGAGCAACATCTAACACATGGCAGTACACTGAATGAAAGGGATGTTCTACAACCTATGACAAGTATTCTACTGGCCTCGGAGGTTTTCTGAATTCATAGGCAGAACATTGGTTTGTATGCATTTTGTAGTATAATGTCATGCTTGGCGATGTCATTCGTTTACGAGCCTTGCTACAGTGTGCATGCACGTTATCCATGTGAAGAGGCGTAAGCAAATGCTACCACTCGCGTTGATATACAGAGCGCAAAGGAGCCAAAGTCAAGGCCTCCGGGGCGCAATCGGCTAGCGCGTTCGGCTGTTAACCGAAAGGTTGGTGGTTCGAGCCCACCCGGGGGCGAAATCGTTTTAACCGGCACCGAGGTGAGGACATACGTCAACTTTGTTAGAGATGCACAGCTAGTGTGACAATTTGGCTGTGTTTGAGTGATGCCACAGAGCCTTATACACATTCAGCCAGGTGACACTGTAGGTAAAAACATGGCCCTACACAGACGTTCTGCTGTTTTCCTTTTTATTCGTCATGTGTGACACTGCAGTAGAGTGACGCCCACCACAAAAGACGTATTCTTTACATTCAATTTCAGCGTATACGTCGCGAGTGCCATATGACAGGGCCTGTCTCTCGATGTCGATTTGTATTTGGTGTCTCTTAAGTGTCGGTCTGCAGTAGGCCGCTGTTGGCCGAGCGACGTGCAGTCGCCTTACATGAAGCCCCATGGGCAACGCCAGCGCCACTGTGGACAACAGCATACTGTAGCCAGAGAGAGGAGCCGAAAGGCGCATTTCGCAGTCGAGCCACGCTATCCCACAAGCTGTGCACTAGGTCAGGATTGCGCAGACCGCAAACTTTTGCTGGCCCGAAGCTCGTCGTCGATCGTAAGGGCGAAACATTCAAGAGATTTGGAAAACGGCAATTTGGACAACCCCAGCAGCAGCTGTGTGCCAAATCCGATATCTGGTCGAGGGCTGCAAGATTCAGTATGATGAAGTAACAATTTGGGGATAGCTCACAATAGCTAAGCTGCCGCCTTCTTAGCTCAGTGGTAGAGCACTGGTCTCGTAAACCAGGGGTCGTGAGTTCGAACCTCACAGAAGGCATTCATTTTTTACACCTTCCTGCAAGGAGCGGAGCTATCTCGAGCAACATCTAACACATGGCAGTACACTGAATGAAAGGGATGTTCTACAACCTATGACAAGTATTCTACTGGCCTCGGAGGTTTTCTGAATTCATAGGCAGAACATTGGTTTGTATGCATTTTGTAGTATAATGTCATGCTTGGCGATGTCATCCGTTTACGAGCCTCGCTACAGTGTGCATGCACGTTATCCATGTGAAGAGGCGTAAGCAAATGCTGCCACTCGCGTTGATATACAGAGCGCAAGGAAGCCAAAGTCAAGGCCTCCGTGGCGCAATCGGCTAGCGCGTTCGGCTGTTAACCGAAAGGTTGGTGGTTCGAGCCCACCCGGGGGCGAAATCGTTTTAACCGGCACCGAGGTGAGGACATACGTCAACTTTCTTAGAGATGCACAGCTAGTGTGACAATTTGGCTGTGTTTGAGTGATGCCACAGAGCCTTATACACATTCAGCCAGGTGACACTGTAGGTAAAAACATGGCCCTACACAGACGTTCTGCTGTTTTCCTTTTTATTCGTCATGTGTGACACTGCAGTAGAGTGACGCCCACCACAAAAGACGTATTCTTTACATTCAATTTCAGCGTATACGTCGCGAGTGCCATATGGCAGGGCCTGTCTCTCGATGTCGATTTGTATTTGGTGTCTCTTAAGTGTCGGTCTGCAGTAGGCCGCTGTTGGCCGAGCGACGTGCAGTCGCCTTACATGAAGCCCCATGGGCAACGCCAGCGCCACTGTGGACAACAGCATACTGTAGCCAGAGAGAGGAGCCGAAAGGCGCATTTCGCAGTCGAGCCACGCTATCCCACAAGCTGTGCACTAGGTCAGGATTGCGCAGACCGCAAACTTTTGCTGGCCCGAAGCTCGTCGTCGATCGTAAGGGCGAAACATTCAAGAGATTTGGAAAACGGCAATTTGGACAACCCCAGCAGCAGCTGTGTGCCAAATCCGATATCTGGTCGAGGGCTGCAAGATTCAGTATGATGAAGTAACAATTTGGGGATAGCTCACAATAGCTAAGCTGCCGCCTTCTTAGCTCAGTGGTAGAGCACTGGTCTCGTAAACCAGGGGTCGTGAGTTCGAACCTCACAGAAGGCATTCATTTTTTACACCTTCCTGCAAGGAGCGGAGCTATCTCGAGCAACATCTAACACATGGCAGTACACTGAATGAAAGGGATGTTCTACAACCTATGACAAGTATTCTACTGGCCTCGGAGGTTTTCTGAATTCATAGGCAGAACATTGGTTTGTATGCATTTTGTAGTATAATGTCATGCTTGGCGATGTCATCCGTTTACGAGCCTCGCTACAGTGTGCATGCACGTTATCCATGTGAAGAGGCGTAAGCAAATGCTGCCACTCGCGTTGATATAGAGAGCGCAAGGAAGCCAAAGTCAAGGCCTCCGTGGCGCAATCGGCTAGCGCGTTCGGCTGTTAACCGAAAGGTTGGTGGTTCGAGCCCACCCGGGGGCGAAATCGTTTTAACCGGCACCGAGGTGAGGACATACGTCAACTTTGTTAGAGATGCACAGCTAGTGTGACAATTTGGCTGTGTTTGAGTGATGCCACAGAGCCTTATACACATTCAGCCAGGTGACACTGTAGGTAAAAACATGGCCCTACACAGACGTTCTGCTGTTTTCCTTTTTATTCGTCATGTGTGACACTGCAGTAGAGTGACGCCCACCACAAAAGACGTATTCTTTACATTCAATTTCAGCGTATACGTCGCGAGTGCCATATGACAGGGCCTGTCTCTCGATGTCGATTTGTATTTGGTGTCTCTTAAGTGTCGGTCTGCAGTAGGCCGCTGTTGGCCGAGCGACGTGCAGTCGCCTTACATGAAGCCCCATGGGCAACGCCAGCGCCACTGTGGACAACAGCATACTGTAGCCAGAGAGAGGAGCCGAAAGGCGCATTTCGCAGTCGAGCCACGCTATCCGCCTTACATGAAGCCCCATGGGCAACGCCAGCGCCACTGTGGACAACAGCATACTGTAGCCAGAGAGAGGAGCCGAAAGGCGCATTTCGCATTCGAGCCACGCTATCCCACAAGCTGTGCACTAGGTCAGGATTGCGCAGACCGCAAACTTTTGCTGGCCCGAAGCTCGTCGTCGATCGTAAGGGCGAAACATTCAAGAGATTTGGAAAACGGCAATTTGGACAACCCCAGCAGCAGCTGTGTGCCAAATCCGATATCTGGTCGAGGGCTGCAAGATTCAGTATGATGAAGTAACAATTTGGGGATAGCTCACAATAGCTAAGCTGCCGCCTTCTTAGCTCAGTGGTAGAGCACTGGTCTCGTAAACCAGGGGTCGTGAGTTCGAACCTCACAGAAGGCATTCATTTTTTACACCTTCCTGCAAGGAGCGGAGCTATCTCGAGCAACATCTAACACATGGCAGTACACTGAATGAAAGGGATGTTCTACAACCTATGACAAGTATTCTACTGGCCTCGGAGGTTTTCTGAATTCATAGGCAGAACATTGGTTTGTATGCATTTTGTAGTATAATGTCATGCTTGGCGATGTCATTCGTTTACGAGCCTTGCTACAGTGTGCATGCACGTTATCCATGTGAAGAGGCGTAAGCAAATGCTACCACTCGCGTTGATATACAGAGCGCGAAGGAGCCAAAGTCAAGGCCTCCGGGGCGCAATCGGCTAGCGCGTTCGGCTGTTAACCGAAAGGTTGGTGGTTCGAGCCCACCCGGGGGCGAAATCGTTTTAACCGGCACCGAGGTGAGGACATACGTCAACTTTGTTAGAGATGCACAGCTAGTGTGACAATTTGGCTGTGTTTGAGTGATGCCACAGAGCCTTATACACATTCAGCCAGGTGACACTGTAGGTAAAAACATGGCCCTACACAGACGTTCTGCTGTTTTCCTTTTTATTCGTCATGTGTGACACTGCAGTAGAGTGACGCCCACCACAAAAGACGTATTCTTTACATTCAATTTCAGCGTATACGTCGCGAGTGCCATATGACAGGGCCTGTCTCTCGATGTCGATTTGTATTTGGTGTCTCTTAAGTGTCGGTCTGCAGTAGGCCGCTGTTGGCCGAGCGACGTGCAGTCGCCTTACATGAAGCCCCATGGGCAACGCCAGCGCCACTGTGGACAACAGCATACTGTAGCCAGAGAGAGGAGCCGAAAGGCGCATTTCGCAGTCGAGCCACGCTGTCCCACAAGCTGTGCACTAGGTCAGGATTGCGCAGACCGCAAACTTTTGCTGGCCCGAAGCTCGTCGTCGATCGTGAGGGCGAAACATTCAAGAGATTTGGAAAACGGCAATTTGGACAACCCCAGCAGCAGCTGTGTGCCAAATCCGATATCTGATCGAGGGCTGCAAGATTCAGTATGATGAAGTAACAATTTGGGGATAGCTCACAAACGCTAAGCTGCCACCTTCTTAGCTCAGTGGTAGAGCACTGGTCTCGTAAACCAGGGGTCGTGAGTTCGAACCTCACAGAAGGCATTCATTTTTTACACCTTCCTGCAAGGAGCGGAGCTATCTCGAGCAACATCTAACACATGGCAGTACACTGAATGAAAGGGATGTTCTACAACCTATGACAAGTATTCTACTGGCCTCGGAGGTTTTCTGAATTCATAGGCAGAACATTGGTTTGTATGCATTTTGTAGTATAATGTCATGCTTGGCGATGTCATCCGTTTACGAGCCTCGCTACAGTGTGCATGCACGTTATCCATGTGAAGAGGCGTAAGCAAATGCTGCCACTCGCGTTGATATACAGAGCGCAAGGAAGCCAAAGTCAAGGCCTCCGTGGCGCAATCGGCTAGCGCGTTCGGCTGTTAACCGAAAGGTTGGTGGTTCGAGCCCACCCGGGGGCGAAATCGTTTTAACCGGCACCGAGGTGAGGACATACGTCAACTTTCTTAGAGATGCACAGCTAGTGTGACAATTTGGCTGTGTTTGAGTGATGCCACAGAGCCTTATACACATTCAGCCAGGTGACACTGTAGGTAAAAACATGGCCCTACACAGACGTTCTGCTGTTTTCCTTTTTATTCGTCATGTGTGACACTGCAGTAGAGTGACGCCCACCACAAAAGACGTATTCTTTACATTCAATTTCAGCGTATACGTCGCGAGTGCCATATGACAGGGCCTGTCTCTCGATGTCGATTTGTATTTGGTGTCTCTTAAGTGTCGGTCTGCAGTAGGCCGCTGTTGGCCGAGCGACGTTCAGTCGCCTTACATGAAGCCCCATGGGCAACGCCAGCGCCACTGTGGACAACAGCATACTGTAGCCAGAGAGAGGAGCCGAAAGGCGCATTTCGCAGTCGAGCCACGCTATCCGCCTTACATGAAGCCCCATGGGCAACGCCAGCGCCACTGTGGACAACAGCATACTGTAGCCAGAGAGAGGAGCCGAAAGGCGCATTTCGCATTCGAGCCACGCTATCCCACAAGCTGTGCACTAGGTCAGGATTGCGCAGACCGCAAACTTTTGCTGGCCCGAAGCTCGTCGTCGATCGTAAGGGCGAAACATTCAAGAGATTTGGAAAACGGCAATTTGGACAACCCCAGCAGCAGCTGTGTGCCAAATCCGATATCTGGTCGAGGGCTGCAAGATTCAGTATGATGAAGTAACAATTTGGGGATAGCTCACAATAGCTAAGCTGCCGCCTTCTTAGCTCAGTGGTAGAGCACTGGTCTCGTAAACCAGGGGTCGTGAGTTCGAACCTCACAGAAGGCATTCATTTTTTACACCTTCCTGCAAGGAGCGGAGCTATCTCGAGCAACATCTAACACATGGCAGTACACTGAATGAAAGGGATGTTCTACAACCTATGACAAGTATTCTACTGGCCTCGGAGGTTTTCTGAATTCATAGGCAGAACATTGGTTTGTATGCATTTTGTAGTATAATGTCATGCTTGGCGATGTCATTCGTTTACGAGCCTTGCTACAGTGTGCATGCACGTTATCCATGTGAAGAGGCGTAAGCAAATGCTACCACTCGCGTTGATATACAGAGCGCAAAGGAGCCAAAGTCAAGGCCTCCGGGGCGCAATCGGCTAGCGCGTTCGGCTGTTAACCGAAAGGTTGGTGGTTCGAGCCCACCCGGGGGCGAAATCGTTTTAACCGGCACCGAGGTGAGGACATACGTCAACTTTGTTAGAGATGCACAGCTAGTGTGACAATTTGGCTGTGTTTGAGTGATGCCACAGAGCCTTATACACATTCAGCCAGGTGACACTGTAGGTAAAAACATGGCCCTACACAGACGTTCTGCTGTTTTCCTTTTTATTCGTCATGTGTGACACTGCAGTAGAGTGACGCCCACCACAAAAGACGTATTCTTTACATTCAATTTCAGCGTATACGTCGCGAGTGCCATATGACAGGGCCTGTCTCTCGATGTCGATTTGTATTTGGTGTCTCTTAAGTGTCGGTCTGCAGTAGGCCGCTGTTGGCCGAGCGACGTGCAGTCGCCTTACATGAAGCCCCATGGGCAACGCCAGCGCCACTGTGGACAACAGCATACTGTAGCCAGAGAGAGGAGCCGAAAGGCGCATTTCGCAGTCGAGCCACGCTATCCCACAAGCTGTGCACTAGGTCAGGATTGCGCAGACCGCAAACTTTTGCTGGCCCGAAGCTCGTC
Organism: Schistocerca serialis cubense; assembly: GCF_023864345.2. Classification (NCBI taxonomy): domain Eukaryota; kingdom Metazoa; phylum Arthropoda; class Insecta; order Orthoptera; family Acrididae; genus Schistocerca; species Schistocerca serialis. Next base: position 655,167,080 of record NC_064643.1, read on the forward strand.
GTCGATCGTAAGGGCGAAACATTCAAGAGATTTGGAAAACGGCAATTTGGACAACCCCAGCAGCAGCTGTGTGCCAAATCCGATATCTGGTCGAGGGCTGCAAGATTCAGTATGATGAAGTAACAATTTGGGGATAGCTCACAATAGCTAAGCTGCCGCCTTCTTAGCTCAGTGGTAGAGCACTGGTCTCGTAAACCAGGGGTCGTGAGTTCGAACCTCACAGAAGGCATTCATTTTTTACACCTTCCTGCAAGGAGCGGAGCTATCTCGAGCAACATCTAACACATGGCAGTACACTGAATGAAAGGGATGTTCTACAACCTATGACAAGTATTCTACTGGCCTCGGAGGTTTTCTGAATTCATAGGCAGAACATTGGTTTGTATGCATTTTGTAGTATAATGTCATGCTTGGCGATGTCATCCGTTTACGAGCCTCGCTACAGTGTGCATGCACGTTATCCATGTGAAGAGGCGTAAGCAAATGCTGCCACTCGCGTTGATATACAGAGCGCAAGGAAGCCAAAGTCAAGGCCTCCGTGGCGCAATCGGCTAGCGCGTTCGGCTGTTAACCGAAAGGTTGGTGGTTCGAGCCCACCCGGGGGCGAAATCGTTTTAACCGGCACCGAGGTGAGGACATACGTCAACTTTCTTAGAGATGCACAGCTAGTGTGACAATTTGGCTGTGTTTGAGTGATGCCACAGAGCCTTATACACATTCAGCCAGGTGACACTGTAGGTAAAAACATGGCCCTACACAGACGTTCTGCTGTTTTCCTTTTTATTCGTCATGTGTGACACTGCAGTAGAGTGACGCCCACCACAAAAGACGTATTCTTTACATTCAATTTCAGCGTATACGTCGCGAGTGCCATATGACAGGGCCTGTCTCTCGATGTCGATTTGTATTTGGTGTCTCTTAAGTGTCGGTCTGCAGTAGGCCGCTGTTGGCCGAGCGACGTTCAGTCGCCTTACATGAAGCCCCATGGGCAACGCCAGCGCCACTGTGGACAACAGCATACTGTAGCCAGAGAGAGGAGCCGAAAGGCGCATTTCGCAGTCGAGCCACGCTATCCGCCTTACATGAAGCCCCATGGGCAACGCCAGCGCCACTGTGGACAACAGCATACTGTAGCCAGAGAGAGGAGCCGAAAGGCGCATTTCGCATTCGAGCCACGCTATCCCACAAGCTGTGCACTAGGTCAGGATTGCGCAGACCGCAAACTTTTGCTGGCCCGAAGCTCGTCGTCGATCGTAAGGGCGAAACATTCAAGAGATTTGGAAAACGGCAATTTGGACAACCCCAGCAGCAGCTGTGTGCCAAATCCGATATCTGGTCGAGGGCTGCAAGATTCAGTATGATGAAGTAACAATTTGGGGATAGCTCACAATAGCTAAGCTGCCGCCTTCTTAGCTCAGTGGTAGAGCACTGGTCTCGTAAACCAGGGGTCGTGAGTTCGAACCTCACAGAAGGCATTCATTTTTTACACCTTCCTGCAAGGAGCGGAGCTATCTCGAGCAACATCTAACACATGGCAGTACACTGAATGAAAGGGATGTTCTACAACCTATGACAAGTATTCTACTGGCCTCGGAGGTTTTCTGAATTCATAGGCAGAACATTGGTTTGTATGCATTTTGTAGTATAATGTCATGCTTGGCGATGTCATTCGTTTACGAGCCTTGCTACAGTGTGCATGCACGTTATCCATGTGAAGAGGCGTAAGCAAATGCTACCACTCGCGTTGATATACAGAGCGCAAAGGAGCCAAAGTCAAGGCCTCCGGGGCGCAATCGGCTAGCGCGTTCGGCTGTTAACCGAAAGGTTGGTGGTTCGAGCCCACCCGGGGGCGAAATCGTTTTAACCGGCACCGAGGTGAGGACATACGTCAACTTTGTTAGAGATGCACAGCTAGTGTGACAATTTGGCTGTGTTTGAGTGATGCCACAGAGCCTTATACACATTCAGCCAGGTGACACTGTAGGTAAAAACATGGCCCTACACAGACGTTCTGCTGTTTTCCTTTTTATTCGTCATGTGTGACACTGCAGTAGAGTGACGCCCACCACAAAAGACGTATTCTTTACATTCAATTTCAGCGTATACGTCGCGAGTGCCATATGACAGGGCCTGTCTCTCGATGTCGATTTGTATTTGGTGTCTCTTAAGTGTCGGTCTGCAGTAGGCCGCTGTTGGCCGAGCGACGTGCAGTCGCCTTACATGAAGCCCCATGGGCAACGCCAGCGCCACTGTGGACAACAGCATACTGTAGCCAGAGAGAGGAGCCGAAAGGCGCATTTCGCAGTCGAGCCACGCTATCCCACAAGCTGTGCACTAGGTCAGGATTGCGCAGACCGCAAACTTTTGCTGGCCCGAAGCTCGTCGTCGATCGTAAGGGCGAAACATTCAAGAGATTTGGAAAACGGCAATTTGGACAACCCCAGCAGCAGCTGTGTGCCAAATCCGATATCTGGTCGAGGGCTGCAAGATTCAGTATGATGAAGTAACAATTTGGGGATAGCTCACAATAGCTAAGCTGCCGCCTTCTTAGCTCAGTGGTAGAGCACTGGTCTCGTAAACCAGGGGTCGTGAGTTCGAACCTCACAGAAGGCATTCATTTTTTACACCTTCCTGCAAGGAGCGGAGCTATCTCGAGCAACATCTAACACATGGCAGTACACTGAATGAAAGGGATGTTCTACAACCTATGACAAGTATTCTACTGGCCTCGGAGGTTTTCTGAATTCATAGGCAGAACATTGGTTTGTATGCATTTTGTAGTATAATGTCATGCTTGGCGATGTCATCCGTTTACGAGCCTCGCTACAGTGTGCATGCACGTTATCCATGTGAAGAGGCGTAAGCAAATGCTGCCACTCGCGTTGATATACAGAGCGCAAGGAAGCCAAAGTCAAGGCCTCCGTGGCGCAATCGGCTAGCGCGTTCGGCTGTTAACCGAAAGGTTGGTGGTTCGAGCCCACCCGGGGGCGAAATCGTTTTAACCGGCACCGAGGTGAGGACATACGTCAACTTTCTTAGAGATGCACAGCTAGTGTGACAATTTGGCTGTGTTTGAGTGATGCCACAGAGCCTTATACACATTCAGCCAGGTGACACTGTAGGTAAAAACATGGCCCTACACAGACGTTCTGCTGTTTTCCTTTTTATTCGTCATGTGTGACACTGCAGTAGAGTGACGCCCACCACAAAAGACGTATTCTTTACATTCAATTTCAGCGTATACGTCGCGAGTGCCATATGACAGGGCCTGTCTCTCGATGTCGATTTGTATTTGGTGTCTCTTAAGTGTCGGTCTGCAGTAGGCCGCTGTTGGCCGAGCGACGTGCAGTCGCCTTACATGAAGCCCCATGGGCAACGCCAGCGCCACTGTGGACAACAGCATACTGTAGCCAGAGAGAGGAGCCGAAAGGCGCATTTCGCAGTCGAGCCACGCTATCCGCCTTACATGAAGCCCCATGGGCAACGCCAGCGCCACTGTGGACAACAGCATACTGTAGCCAGAGAGAGGAGCCGAAAGGCGCATTTCGCATTCGAGCCACGCTATCCCACAAGCTGTGCACTAGGTCAGGATTGCGGAGACCGCAAACTTTTGCTGGCCCGAAGCTCGTCGTCGATCGTAAGGGCGAAACATTCAAGAGATTTGGAAAACGGCAATTTGGACAACCCCAGCAGCAGCTGTGTGCCAAATCCGATATCTGGTCGAGGGCTGCAAGATTCAGTATGATGAAGTAACAATTTGGGGATAGCTCACAATAGCTAAGCTGCCGCCTTCTTAGCTCAGTGGTAGAGCACTGGTCTCGTAAACCAGGGGTCGTGAGTTCGAACCTCACAGAAGGCATTCATTTTTTACACCTTCCTGCAAGGAGCGGAGCTATCTCGAGCAACATCTAACACATGGCAGTACACTGAATGAAAGGGATGTTCTACAACCTATGACAAGTATTCTACTGGCCTCGGAGGTTTTCTGAATTCATAGGCAGAACATTGGTTTGTATGCATTTTGTAGTATAATGTCATGCTTGGCGATGTCATTCGTTTACGAGCCTTGCTACAGTGTGCATGCACGTTATCCATGTGAAGAGGCGTAAGCAAATGCTACCACTCGCGTTGATATACAGAGCGCAAGGGAGCCAAAGTCAAGGCCTCCGGGGCGCAATCGGCTAGCGCGTTCGGCTGTTAACCGAAAGGTTGGTGGTTCGAGCCCACCCGGGGGCGAAATCGTTTTAACCGGCACCGAGGTGAGGACATACGTCAACTTTGTTAGAGATGCACAGCTAGTGTGACAATTTGGCTGTGTTTGAGTGATGCCACAGAGCCTTATACACATTCAGCCAGGTGACACTGTAGGTAAAAACATGGCCCTACACAGACGTTCTGCTGTTTTCCTTTTTATTCGTCATGTGTGACACTGCAGTAGAGTGACGCCCACCACAAAAGACGTATTCTTTACATTCAATTTCAGCGTATACGTCGCGAGTGCCATATGACAGGGCCTGTCTCTCGATGTCGATTTGTATTTGGTGTCTCTTAAGTGTCGGTCTGCAGTAGGCCGCTGTTGGCCGAGCGACGTGCAGTCGCCTTACATGAAGCCCCATGGGCAACGCCAGCGCCACTGTGGACAACAGCATACTGTAGCCAGAGAGAGGAGCCGAAAGGCGCATTTCGCAGTCGAGCCACGCTATCCCACAAGCTGTGCACTAGGTCAGGATTGCGCAGACCGCAAACTTTTGCTGGCCCGAAGCTCGTCGTCGATCGTAAGGGCGAAACATTCAAGAGATTTGGAAAACGGCAATTTGGACAACCCCAGCAGCAGCTGTGTGCCAAATCCGATATCTGGTCGAGGGCTGCAAGATTCAGTATGATGAAGTAACAATTTGGGGATAGCTCACAATAGCTAAGCTGCCGCCTTCTTAGCTCAGTGGTAGAGCACTGGTCTCGTAAACCAGGGGTCGTGAGTTCGAACCTCACAGAAGGCATTCATTTTTTACACCTTCCTGCAAGGAGCGGAGCTATCTCGAGCAACATCTAACACATGGCAGTACACTGAATGAAAGGGATGTTCTACAACCTATGACAAGTATTCTACTGGCCTCGGAGGTTTTCTGAATTCATAGGCAGAACATTGGTTTGTATGCATTTTGTAGTATAATGTCATGCTTGGCGATGTCATCCGTTTACGAGCCTCGCTACAGTGTGCATGCACGTTATCCATGTGAAGAGGCGTAAGCAAATGCTGCCACTCGCGTTGATATACAGAGCGCAAGGAAGCCAAAGTCAAGGCCTCCGTGGCGCAATCGGCTAGCGCGTTCGGCTGTTAACCGAAAGGTTGGTGGTTCGAGCCCACCCGGGGGCGAAATCGTTTTAACCGGCACCGAGGTGAGGACATACGTCAACTTTGTTAGAGATGCACAGCTAGTGTGACAATTTGGCTGTGTTTGAGTGATGCCACAGAGCCTTATACACATTCAGCCAGGTGACACTGTAGGTAAAAACATGGCCCTACACAGACGTTCTGCTGTTTTCCTTTTTATTCGTCATGTGTGACACTGCAGTAGAGTGACGCCCACCACAAAAGACGTATTCTTTACATTCAATTTCAGCGTATACGTCGCGAGTGCCATATGACAGGGCCTGTCTCTCGATGTCGATTTGTATTTGGTGTCTCTTAAGTGTCGGTCTGCAGTAGGCCGCTGTTGGCCGAGCGACGTGCAGTCGCCTTACATGAAGCCCCATGGGCAACGCCAGCGCCACTGTGGACAACAGCATACTGTAGCCAGAGAGAGGAGCCGAAAGGCGCATTTCGCAGTCGAGCCACGCTATCCGCCTTACATGAAGCCCCATGGGCAACGCCAGCGCCACTGTGGACAACAGCATACTGTAGCCAGAGAGAGGAGCCGAAAGGCGCATTTCGCATTCGAGCCACGCTATCCCACAAGCTGTGCACTAGGTCAGGATTGCGCAGACCGCAAACTTTTGCTGGCCCGAAGCTCGTCGTCGATCGTAAGGGCGAAACATTCAAGAGATTTGGAAAACGGCAATTTGGACAACCCCAGCAGCAGCTGTGTGCCAAATCCGATATCTGGTCGAGGGCTGCAAGATTCAGTATGATGAAGTAACAATTTGGGGATAGCTCACAATAGCTAAGCTGCCGCCTTCTTAGCTCAGTGGTAGAGCACTGGTCTCGTAAACCAGGGGTCGTGAGTTCGAACCTCACAGAAGGCATTCATTTTTTACACCTTCCTGCAAGGAGCGGAGCTATCTCGAGCAACATCTAACACATGGCAGTACACTGAATGAAAGGGATGTTCTACAACCTATGACAAGTATTCTACTGGCCTCGGAGGTTTTCTGAATTCATAGGCAGAACATTGGTTTGTATGCATTTTGTAGTATAATGTCATGCTTGGCGATGTCATTCGTTTACGAGCCTCGCTACAGTGTGCATGCACGTTATCCATGTGAAGAGGCGTAAGCAAATGCTACCACTCGCGTTGATATACAGAGCGCAAGGGACCCAAAGTCAAGGCCTCCGGGGCGCAATCGGCTAGCGCGTTCGGCTGTTAACCGAAAGGTTGGTGGTTCGAGCCCACCCGGGGGCGAAATCGTTTTAACCGGCACCGAGGTGAGGACATACGTCAACTTTGTTAGAGATGCACAGCTAGTGTGACAATTTGGCTGTGTTTGAGTGATGCCACAGAGCCTTATACACATTCAGCCAGGTGACACTGTAGGTAAAAACATGGCCCTACACAGACGTTCTGCTGTTTTCCTTTTTATTCGTCATGTGTGACACTGCAGTAGAGTGACGCCCACCACAAAAGACGTATTCTTTACATTCAATTTCAGCGTATACGTCGCGAGTGCCATATGACAGGGCCTGTCTCTCGATGTCGATTTGTATTTGGTGTCTCTTAAGTGTCGGTCTGCAGTAGGCCGCTGTTGGCCGAGCGACGTGCAGTCGCCTTACATGAAGCCCCATGGGCAACGCCAGCGCCACTGTGGACAACAGCATACTGTAGCCAGAGAGAGGAGCCGAAAGGCGCATTTCGCAGTCGAGCCACGCTATCCCACAAGCTGTGCACTAGGTCAGGATTGCGCAGACCGCAAACTTTTGCTGGCCCGAAGCTCGTCGTCGATCGTAAGGGCGAAACATTCAAGAGATTTGGAAAACGGCAATTTGGACAACCCCAGCAGCAGCTGTGTGCCAAATCCGATATCTGGTCGAGGGCTGCAAGATTCAGTATGATGAAGTAACAATTTGGGGATAGCTCACAATAGCTAAGCTGCCGCCTTCTTACCTCAGTGGTAGAGCACTGGTCTCGTAAACCAGGGGTCGTGAGTTCGAACCTCACAGAAGGCATTCATTTTTTACACCTTCCTGCAAGGAGCGGAGCTATCTCGAGCAACATCTAACACATGGCAGTACACTGAATGAAAGGGATGTTCTACAACCTATGACAAGTATTCTACTGGCCTCGGAGGTTTTCTGAATTCATAGGCAGAACATTGGTTTGTATGCATTTTGTAGTATAATGTCATGCTTGGCGATGTCATTCGTTTACGAGCCTCGCTACAGTGTGCATGCACGTTATCCATGTGAAGAGGCGTAAGCAAATGCTACCACTCGCGTTGATATACAGAGCGCAAGGGAGCCAAAGTCAAGGCCTCCGGGGCGCAATCGGCTAGCGCGTTCGGCTGTTAACCGAAAGGTTGGTGGTTCGAGCCCACCCGGGGGCGAAATCGTTTTAACCGGCACCGAGGTGAGGACATACGTCAACTTTGTTAGAGATGCACAGCTAGTGTGACAATTTGGCTGTGTTTGAGTGATGCCACAGAGCCTTATACACATTCAGCCAGGTGACACTGTAGGTAAAAACATGGCCCTACACAGACGTTCTGCTGTTTTCCTTTTTATTCGTCATGTGTGACACTGCAGTAGAGTGACGCCCACCACAAAAGACGTATTCTTTACATTCAATTTCAGCGTATACGTCGCGAGTGCCATATGACAGGGCCTGTCTCTCGATGTCGATTTGTATTTGGTGTCTCTTAAGTGTCGGTCTGCAGTAGGCCGCTGTTGGCCGAGCGACGTGCAGTCGCCTTACATGAAGCCCCATGGGCAACGCCAGCGCCACTGTGGACAACAGCATACTGTAGCCAGAGAGAGGAGCCGAAAGGCGCATTTCGCAGTCGAGCCACGCTATCCCACAAGCTGTGCACTAGGTCAGGATTGCGCAGACCGCAAACTTTTGCTGGCCCGAAGCTCGTCGTCGATCGTGAGGGCGAAACATTCAAGAGATTTGGAAAACGGCAATTTGGACAACCCCAGCAGCAGCTGTGTGCCAAATCCGATATCTGATCGAGGGCTGCAAGATTCAGTATGATGAAGTAACAATTTGGGGATAGCTCACAAACGCTAAGCTGCCGCCTTCTTAGCTCAGTGTTAGAGCACTGGTCTCGTAAACCAGGGGTCGTGAGTTCGAACCTCACAGAAGGCATTCACTTTTTACACCTTCCTGCAAGGAGCGGAGCTATCTCGAGCAACATCTAACACATGGCAGTACACTGAATGAAAGGGATGTTCTACAACCTATGACAAGTATTCTACTGGCCTCAGAGGTTTTCTGAATTCATAGGCAGAACATTGGTTTGTATGCATTTTGTAGTATAATGTCATGCTTGGCGATGTCATTCGTTTACGAGCCTCGCTACAGTGTGCATGCACGTTATCCATGTGAAGAGGCGTAAGCAAATGCTACCACTCTCGTTGATATACAGAGCGCAAGGGAGCCAAAGTCAAGGCCTCCGTGGCGCAATCGGCTAGCGCGTTCGGCTGTTAACCGAAAGGTTGGTGGTTCGAGCCCACCCGGGGGCGAAATCGTTTTAACGGGCACCGAGGTGAGGACATACGTCAACTTTGTTAGAGATGCACAGCTAGTGTGACAATTTGGCTGTGTTTGAGTGATGCCACAGAGCCTTATACACATTCAGCCAGGTGACACTGTAGGTAAAAACATGGCCCTACACAGACGTTCTGCTGTTTTCCTTTTTATTCGTCATGTGTGACACTGCAGTAGAGTGACGCCCACCACAAAAGACGTATTCTTTACACTCAATTTCAGCGTATACGTCGCGAGTGCCATATGACAGGGCCTGTCTCTCGATGTCGATTTGTATTTGGTGTCTCTTAAGTGTCGGTCTGCAGTAGGCCGCTGTTGGCCGAGCGACGTGCAGTCGCCTTACATGAAGCCCCATGGGCAACGCCAGCGCCACTGTGGACAACAGCATACTGTAGCCAGAGAGAGGAGCCGAAAGGCGCATTTCGCAGTCGAGCCACGCTATCCCACAAGCTGTGCACTAGGTCAGGATTGCGCAGACCGCAAACTTTTGCTGGCCCGAAGCTCGTCGTCGATCGTGAGGGCGAAACATTCAAGAGATTTGGAAAACGGCAATTTGGACAACCCCAGCAGCAGCTGTGTGCCAAATCCGATATCTGATCGAGGGCTGCAAGATTCAGTATGATGAAGTAACAATTTGGGGATAGCTCACAAACGCTAAGCTGCCACCTTCTTAGCTCAGTGGTAGAGCACTGGTCTCGTAAACCAGGGGTCGTGAGTTCGAACCTCACAGAAGGCATTCATTTTTTACACCTTCCTGCAAGGAGCGGAGCTATCTCGAGCAACATCTAACACATGGCAGTACACTGAATGAAAGGGATGTTCTACAACCTATGACAAGTATTCTACTGGCCTCAGAGGTTTTCTGAATTCATAGGCAGAACATTGGTTTGTATGCATTTTGTAGTATAATGTCATGCTTGGCGATGTCATTCGTTTACGAGCCTCGCTACAGTGTGCATGCACGTTATCCATGTGAAGAGGCGTAAGCAAATGCTACCACTCGCGTTGATATACAGAGCGCAAGGGAGGCAAAGTCAAGGCCTCCGTGGCGCAATCGGCTAGCGCGTTCGGCTGTTAACCGAAAGGTTGGTGGTTCGAGCCCACCCGGGGGCGAAATCGTTTTAACCGGCACCGAGGTGAGGACATACGTCAACTTTGTTAGAGATGCACAGCTAGTGTGACAATTTGGCTGTGTTTGAGTGATGCCACAGAGCCTTATACACATTCAGCCAGGTGACACTGTAGGTAAAAACATGGCCCTACACAGACGTTCTGCTGTTTTCCTTTTTATTCGTCATGTGTGACACTGCAGTAGAGTGACGCCCACCACAAAAGACGTATTCTTTACATTCAATTTCAGCGTATACGTCGCGAGTGCCATATGACAGGGCCTGTCTCTCGATGTCGATTTGTATTTGGTGTCTCTTAAGTGTCGGTCTGCAGTAGGCCGCTGTTGGCCGAGCGACGTGCAGTCGCCTTACATGAAGCCCCATGGGCAACGCCAGCGCCACTGTGGACAACAGCATACTGTAGCCAGAGAGAGGAGCCGAAAGGCGCATTTCGCAGTCGAGCCACGCTATCCCACAAGCTGTGCACTAGGTCAGGATTGCGCAGACCGCAAACTTTTGCTGGCCCGAAGCTCGTCGTCGATCGTAAGGGCGAAACATTCAAGAGATTTGGAAAACGGCAATTTGGACAACCCCAGCAGCAGCTGTGTGCCAAATCCGATATCTGGTCGAGGGCTGCAAGATTCAGTATGATGAAGTAACAAATTGGGGATAGCTCACAAAAGCTAAGCTGCCGCCTTCTTAGCTCAGTGGTAGAGCACTGGTCTCGTAAACCAGGGGTCGTGAGTTGGAACCTCACAGAAGGCATTCATTTCTTACACCTTCCTGCAAGGAGCGGAGCTATCTCGAGCAACATCTAACACATGGCAGTACACTGAATGAAAGGGATGTTCTACAACCTATGACAAGTATTCTACTGGCCTCAGAGGTTTTCTGAATTCATAGGCAGAACATTGGTTTGTATGCATTTTGTAGTATAATGTCATGCTTGGCGATGTCATTCGTTTACGAGCCTCGCTACAGTGTGCATGCACGTTATCCATGTGAAGAGGCGTAAGCAAATGCTACCACTCGCGTTGATATACAGAGCGCAAGGGAGCCAAAGTCAAGGCCTCCGTGGCGCAATCGGCTAGCGCGTTCGGCTGTTAACCGAAAGGTTGGTGGTTCGAGCCCACCCGGCGGCGAAATCGTTTTAACCGGCACCGAGGTGAGGACATACGTCAACTTTGTTAGAGATGCACAGCTAGTGTGACAATTTGGCTGTGTTTGAGTGATGCCACAGAGCCTTATACACATTCAGCCAGGTGACACTGTAGGTAAAAACATGGCCCTACACAGACGTTCTGCTGTTTTCCTTTTTATTCGTCATGTGTGACACTGCAGTAGAGTGACGCCCACCACAAAAGACGTATTCTTTACATTCAATTTCAGCGTATACGTCGCGAGTGCCATATGACAGGGCCTGTCTCTCGATGTCGATTTGTATTTGGTGTCTCTTAAGTGTCGGTCTGCAGTAGGCCGCTGTTGGCCGAGCGACGTGCAGTCGCCTTACATGAAGCCCCATGGGCAACGCCAGCGCCACTGTGGACAACAGCATACTGTAGCCAGAGAGAGGAGCCGAAAGGCGCATTTCGCAGTCGAGCCACGCTATCCCACAAGCTGTGCACTAGGTCAGGATTGCGCAGACCGCAAACTTTTGCTGGCCCGAAGCTCGTCGTCGATCGTAAGGGCGAAACATTCAAGAGATTTGGAAAACGGCAATTTGGACAACCCCAGCAGCAGCTGTGTGCCAAATCCGATATCTGGTCGAGGGCTGCAAGATTCAGTTTGATGAAGTAACAAATTGGGGATAGCTCACAAAAGCTAAGCTGCCGCCTTCTTAGCTCAGTGGTAGAGCACTGGTCTCGTAAACCAGGGGTCGTGAGTTCGAACCTCACAGAAGGCATTCATTTTTTACACCTTCCTGCAAGGAGCGGAGCTATCTCGAGCAACATCTAACACATGGCAGTACACTGAATGAAAGGGATGTTCTACAACCTATGACAAGTATTCTACTGGCCTCAGAGGTTTTCTGAATTCATAGGCAGAACATTGGTTTGTATGCATTTTGTAGTATAATGTCATGCTTGGCGATGTCATTCGTTTACGAGCCTCGCTACAGTGTGCATGCACGTTATCCATGTGAAGAGGCGTAAGCAAATGCTACCACTCGCGTTGATATACAGAGCGCAAGGGTGCCAAAGTCAAGGCCTCCGTGGCGCAATCGGCTAGCGCGTTCGGCTGTTAACCGAAAGGTTGGTGGTTCGAGCCCACCCGGGGGCGAAGTCGTTTTAACCGGCACCGAGGTGAGGACATACGTCAACTTTGTTAGAGATGCACAGCTAGTGTGACAATTTGGCTGTGTTTGAGTGATGCCACAGAGCCTTATACACATTCAGCCAGGTGACACTGTAGGTAAAAACATGGCCCTACACAGACGTTCTGCTGTTTTCCTTTTTATTCGTCATGTGTGACACTGCAGTAGAGTGACGCCCACCACAAAAGACGTATTCTTTACATTCAATTTCAGCGTATACGTCGCGAGTGCCATATGACAGGGCCTGTCTCTCGATGTCGATTTGTATTTGGTGTCTCTTAAGTGTCGGTCTGCAGTAGGCCGCTGTTGGCCGAGCGACGTGCAGTCGCCTTACATGAAGCCCCATGGGCAACGCCAGCGCCACTGTGGACAACAGCATACTGTAGCCAGAGAGAGGAGCCGAAAGGCGCATTTCGCAGTCGAGCCACGCTATCCCACAAGCTGTGCACTAGGTCAGGATTGCGCAGACCGCAAACTTTTGCTGGCCCGAAGCTCGTCGTCGATCGTAAGGGCGAAACATTCAAGAGATTTGGAAAACGGCAATTTGGACAACCCCAGCAGCAGCTGTGTGCCAAATCCGATATCTGGTCGAGGGCTGCAAGATTCAGTTTGATGAAGTAACAAATTGGGGATAGCTCACAAAAGCTAAGCTGCCGCCTTCTTAGCTCAGTGGTAGAGCACTGGTCTCGTAAACCAGGGGTCGTGAGTTCGAACCTCACAGAAGGCATTCATTTTTTACACCTTCCTGCAAGGAGCGGAGCTATCTCGAGCAACATCTAACACATGGCAGTACACTGAATGAAAGGGATGTTCTACAACCTATGACAAGTATTCTACTGGCCTCAGAGGTTTTCTGAATTCATAGGCAGAACATTGGTTTGTATGCATTTTGTAGTATAATGTCATGCTTGGCGATGTCATTCGTTTACGAGCCTCGCTACAGTGTGCATGCACGTTATCCATGTGAAGAGGCGTAAGCAAATGCTACCACTCGCGTTGATATACAGAGCGCAAGGGTGCCAAAGTCAAGGCCTCCGTGGCGCAATCGGCTAGCGCGTTCGGCTGTTAACCGAAAGGTTGGTGGTTCGAGCCCACCCGGGGGCGAAATCGTTTTAACCGGCACCGAGGTGAGGACATACGTCAACTTTGTTAGAGATGCACAGCTAGTGTGACAATTTGGCTGTGTTTGAGTGATGCCACAGAGCCTTATACACATTCAGCCAGGTGACACTGTAGGTAAAAACATGGCCCTACACAGACGTTCTGCTGTTTTCCTTTTTATTCGTCATGTGTGACACTGCAGTAGAGTGACGCCCACCACAAAAGACGTATTCTTTACATTCAATTTCAGCGTATACGTAGCGAGTGCCATATGACAGGGCCTGTCTCTCGATGTCGATTTGTATTTGGTGTCTCTTAAGTGTCGGTCTGCAGTAGGCCGCTGTTGGCCGAGCGACGTGCAGTCGCCTTACATGAAGCCCCATGGGCAACGCCAGCGCCACTGTGGACAACAGCATACTGTAGCCAGAGAGAGGAGCCGAAAGGCGCATTTCGCAGTCGAGCCACGCTATCCCACAAGCTGTGCACTAGGTCAGGATTGCGCAGACCGCAAACTTTTGCTGGCCCGAAGCTCGTCGTCGATCGTAAGGGCGAAACATTCAAGAGATTTGGAAAACGGCAATTTGGACAACCCCAGCAGCAGCTGTGTGCCAAATCCGATATCTGGTCGAGGGCTGCAAGATTCAGTTTGATGAAGTAACAAATTGGGGATAGCTCACAAAAGCTAAGCTGCCGCCTTCTTAGCTCAGTGGTAGAGCACTGGTCTCGTAAACCAGGGGTCGTGAGTTCGAACCTCACAGAAGGCATTCATTTTTTACACCTTCCTGCAAGGAGCGGAGCTATCTCGAGCAACGTCTAACACATGGCAGTACACTGAATGAAAGGGATGTTCTACAACCTATGACAAGTATTCTACTGGCCTCAGAGGTTTTCTGAATTCATAGGCAGAACATTGGTTTGTATGCATTTTGTAGTATAATGTCATGCTTGGCGATGTCATTCGTTTACGAGCCTCGCTACAGTGTGCATGCACGTTATCCATGTGAAGAGGCGTAAGCAAATGCTACCACTCGCGTTGATATACAGAGCGCAAGGGAGCCAAAGTCAAGGCCTCCGGGGCGCAATCGGCTAGCGCGTTCGGCTGTTAACCGAAAGGTTGGTGGTTCGAGCCCACCCGGGGGCGAAATCGTTTTAACCGGCACCGAGGTGAGGACATACGTCAACTTTGTTAGAGATGCACAGCTAGTGTGACAATTTGGCTGTGTTTGAGTGATGCCACAGAGCCTTATACACATTCAGCCAGGTTACACTGTAGGTAAAAACATGGCCCTACACAGACGTTCTGCTGTTTTCCTTTTTATTCGTCATGTGTGACACTGCAGTAGAGTGACGCCCACCACAAAAGACGTATTCTTTACATTCAATTTCAGCGTATACGTCGCGAGTGCCATATGACAGGGCCTGTCTCTCGATGTCGATTTGTATTTGGTGTCTCTTAAGTGTCGGTCTGCAGTAGGCCGCTGTTGGCCGAGCGACGTGCAGTCGCCTTACATGAAGCCCCATGGGCAACGCCAGCGCCACTGTGGACAACAGCATACTGTAGCCAGAGAGAGGAGCCGAAAGGCGCATTTCGCAATCGAGCCACGCTATCCCACAAGCTGTGCACTAGGTCAGGATTGCGCAGACCGCAAACTTTTGCTGGCCCGAAGCTCGTCGTCGATCGTAAGGGCGAAACATTCAAGAGATTTGGAAAACGGCAATTTGGACAACCCCAGCAGCAGCTGTGTGCCAAATCCGATATCTGGTCGAGGGCTGCAAGATTCAGTATGATGAAGTAACAAATTGGGGATAGCTCAGAAAAGCTAAGCTGCCGCCTTCTTAGCTCAGTGGTAGAGCACTGGTCTCGTAAACCAGGGGTCGTGAGTTCGAACCTCACAGAAGGCATTCATTTTTTACACCTTCCTGCAAGGAGCGGAGCTATCTCGAGCAACATCTAACACATGGCAGTACACTGAATGAAAGGGATGTTCTACAACCTATGACAAGTATTCTACTGGCCTCAGAGGTTTTCTGAATTCATAGGCAGAACATTGGTTTGTATGCATTTTGTAGTATAATGTCATGCTTGGCGATGTCATTCGTTTACGAGCCTCGCTACAGTGTGCATGCACGTTATCCATGTGAAGAGGCGTAAGCAAATGCTACCACTCGCGTTGATATACAGAGCGCAGGGGAGCCAAAGTCAAGGCCTCCGTGGCGCAATCGGCTAGCGCGTTCGGCTGTTAACCGAAGGGTTGGTGGTTCGAGCCCACACGGGGGCGAAATCGTTTTAACCGGCACCGAGGTGAGGACATACGTCAACTTTGTTAGAGATGCACAGCTAGTGTGACAATTTGGCTGTGTTTGAGTGATGCCACAGAGCCTTATACACATTCAGCCAGGTGACACTGTAGGTAAAAACATGGCCCTACACAGACGTTCTGCTGTTTTCCTTTTTATTCGTCATGTGTGACACTGCAGTAGAGTGACGCCCACCACAAAAGACGTATTCTTTACATTCAATTTCAGCGTATACGTCGCGAGTGCCATATGACAGGGCCTGTCTCTCGATGTCGATTTGTATTTGGTGTCTCTTAAGTGTCGGTCTGCAGTAGGCCGCTGTTGGCCGAGCGACGTGCAGTCGCCTTACATGAAGCCCCATGGGCAACGCCAGCGCCACTGTGGACAACAGCATACTGTAGCCAGAGAGAGGAGCCGAAAGGCGCATTTCGCAGTCGAGCCACGCTATCCCACAAGCTGTGCACTAGGTCAGGATTGCGCAGACCGCAAACTTTTGCTGGCCCGAAGCTCGTCGTCGATCGTAAGGGCGAAACATTCAAGAGATTTGGAAAACGGCAATTTGGACAACCCCAGCAGCAGCTGTGTGCCAAATCCGATATCTGGTCGAGGGCTGCAAGATTCAGTTTGATGAAGTAACAAATTGGGGATAGCTCACAAAAGCTAAGCTGCCGCCTTCTTAGCTCAGTGGTAGAGCACTGGTCTCGTAAACCAGGGGTCGTGAGTTCGAACCTCACAGAAGGCATTCATTTTTTACACCTTCCTGCAAGGAGCGGAGCTATCTCGAGCAACATCTAACACATGGCAGTACACTGAATGAAAGGGATGTTCTACAACCTATGACAAGTATTCTACTGGCCTCAGAGGTTTTCTGAATTCATAGGCAGAACATTGGTTTGTATGCATTTTGTAGTATAATGTCATGCTTGGCGATGTCATTCGTTTACGAGCCTCGCTACAGTGTGCATGCACGTTATCCATGTGAAGAGGCGTAAGCAAATGCTACCACTCGCGTTGATATACAGAGCGCAAGGGTGCCAAAGTCAAGGCCTCCGTGGCGCAATCGGCTAGCGCGTTCGGCTGTTAACCGAAAGGTTGGTGGTTCGAGCCCACCCGGGGGCGAAATCGTTTTAACCGGCACCGAGGTGAGGACATACGTCAACTTTGTTAGAGATGCACAGCTAGTGTGACAATTTGGCTGTGTTTGAGTGATGCCACAGAGCCTTATACACATTCAGCCAGGTGACACTGTAGGTAAAAACATGGCCCTACACAGACGTTCTGCTGTTTTCCTTTTTATTCGTCATGTGTGACACTGCAGTAGAGTGACGCCCACCACAAAAGACGTATTCTTTACATTCAATTTCAGCGTATACGTAGCGAGTGCCATATGACAGGGCCTGTCTCTCGATGTCGATTTGTATTTGGTGTCTCTTAAGTGTCGGTCTGCAGTAGGCCGCTGTTGGCCGAGCGACGTGCAGTCGCCTTACATGAAGCCCCATGGGCAACGCCAGCGCCACTGTGGACAACAGCATACTGTAGCCAGAGAGAGGAGCCGAAAGGCGCATTTCGCAGTCGAGCCACGCTATCCCACAAGCTGTGCACTAGGTCAGGATTGCGCAGACCGCAAACTTTTGCTGGCCCGAAGCTCGTCGTCGATCGTAAGGGCGAAACATTCAAGAGATTTGGAAAACGGCAATTTGGACAACCCCAGCAGCAGCTGTGTGCCAAATCCGATATCTGGTCGAGGGCTGCAAGATTCAGTTTGATGAAGTAACAAATTGGGGATAGCTCACAAAAGCTAAGCTGCCGCCTTCTTAGCTCAGTGGTAGAGCACTGGTCTCGTAAACCAGGGGTCGTGAGTTCGAACCTCACAGAAGGCATTCATTTTTTACACCTTCCTGCAAGGAGCGGAGCTATCTCGAGCAACATCTAACACATGGCAGTACACTGAATGAAAGGGATGTTCTACAACCTATGACAAGTATTCTACTGGCCTCAGAGGTTTTCTGAATTCATAGGCAGAACATTGGTTTGTATGCATTTTGTAGTATAATGTCATGCTTGGCGATGTCATTCGTTTACGAGCCTCGCTACAGTGTGCATGCACGTTATCCATGTGAAGAGGCGTAAGCAAATGCTACCACTCGCGTTGATATACAGAGCGCAAGGGTGCCAAAGTCAAGGCCTCCGTGGCGCAATCGGCTAGCGCGTTCGGCTGTTAACCGAAAGGTTGGTGGTTCGAGCCCACCCGGGGGCGAAATCGTTTTAACCGGCACCGAGGTGAGGACATACGTCAACTTTGTTAGAGATGCACAGCTAGTGTGACAATTTGGCTGTGTTTGAGTGATGCCACAGAGCCTTATACACATTCAGCCAGGTGACACTGTAGGTAAAAACATGGCCCTACACAGACGTTCTGCTGTTTTCCTTTTTATTCGTCATGTGTGACACTGCAGTAGAGTGACGCCCACCACAAAAGACGTATTCTTTACATTCAATTTCAGCGTATACGTAGCGAGTGCCATATGACAGGGCCTGTCTCTCGATGTCGATTTGTATTTGGTGTCTCTTAAGTGTCGGTCTGCAGTAGGCCGCTGTTGGCCGAGCGACGTGCAGTCGCCTTACATGAAGCCCCATGGGCAACGCCAGCGCCACTGTGGACAACAGCATACTGTAGCCAGAGAGAGGAGCCGAAAGGCGCATTTCGCAGTCGAGCCACGCTATCCCACAAGCTGTGCACTAGGTCAGGATTGCGCAGACCGCAAACTTTTGCTGGCCCGAAGCTCGTCGTCGATCGTAAGGGCGAAACATTCAAGAGATTTGGAAAACGGCAATTTGGACAACCCCAGCAGCAGCTGTGTGCCAAATCCGATATCTGGTCGAGGGCTGCAAGATTCAGTTTGATGAAGTAACAAATTGGGGATAGCTCACAAAAGCTAAGCTGCCGCCTTCTTAGCTCAGTGGTAGAGCACTGGTCTCGTAAACCAGGGGTCGTGAGTTCGAACCTCACAGAAGGCATTCATTTTTTACACCTTCCTGCAAGGAGCGGAGCTATCTCGAGCAACGTCTAACACATGGCAGTACACTGAATGAAAGGGATGTTCTACAACCTATGACAAGTATTCTACTGGCCTCAGAGGTTTTCTGAATTCATAGGCAGAACATTGGTTTGTATGCATTTTGTAGTATAATGTCATGCTTGGCGATGTCATTCGTTTACGAGCCTCGCTACAGTGTGCATGCACGTTATCCATGTGAAGAGGCGTAAGCAAATGCTACCACTCGCGTTGATATACAGAGCGCAAGGGAGCCAAAGTCAAGGCCTCCGGGGCGCAATCGGCTAGCGCGTTCGGCTGTTAACCGAAAGGTTGGTGGTTCGAGCCCACCCGGGGGCGAAATCGTTTTAACCGGCACCGAGGTGAGGACATACGTCAACTTTGTTAGAGATGCACAGCTAGTGTGACAATTTGGCTGTGTTTGAGTGATGCCACAGAGCCTTATACACATTCAGCCAGGTTACACTGTAGGTAAAAACATGGCCCTACACAGACGTTCTGCTGTTTTCCTTTTTATTCGTCATGTGTGACACTGCAGTAGAGTGACGCCCACCACAAAAGACGTATTCTTTACATTCAATTTCAGCGTATACGTCGCGAGTGCCATATGACAGGGCCTGTCTCTCGATGTCGATTTGTATTTGGTGTCTCTTAAGTGTCGGTCTGCAGTAGGCCGCTGTTGGCCGAGCGACGTGCAGTCGCCTTACATGAAGCCCCATGGGCAACGCCAGCGCCACTGTGGACAACAGCATACTGTAGCCAGAGAGAGGAGCCGAAAGGCGCATTTCGCAGTCGAGCCACGCTATCCCACAAGCTGTGCACTAGGTCAGGATTGCGCAGACCGCAAACTTTTGCTGGCCCGAAGCTCGTCGTCGATCGTAAGGGCGAAACATTCAAGAGATTTGGAAAACGGCAATTTGGACAACCCCAGCAGCAGCTGTGTGCCAAATCCGATATCTGGTCGAGGGCTGCAAGATTCAGTATGATGAAGTAACAAATTGGGGATAGCTCAGAAAAGCTAAGCTGCCGCCTTCTTAGCTCAGTGGTAGAGCACTGGTCTCGTAAACCAGGGGTCGTGAGTTCGAACCTCACAGAAGGCATTCATTTTTTACACCTTCCTGCAAGGAGCGGAGCTATCTCGAGCAACATCTAACACATGGCAGTACACTGAATGAAAGGGATGTTCTACAACCTATGACAAGTATTCTACTGGCCTCAGAGGTTTTCTGAATTCATAGGCAGAACATTGGTTTGTATGCATTTTGTAGTATAATGTCATGCTTGGCGATGTCATTCGTTTACGAGCCTCGCTACAGTGTGCATGCACGTTATCCATGTGAAGAG
Organism: Schistocerca serialis cubense; assembly: GCF_023864345.2. Classification (NCBI taxonomy): domain Eukaryota; kingdom Metazoa; phylum Arthropoda; class Insecta; order Orthoptera; family Acrididae; genus Schistocerca; species Schistocerca serialis. The sequence continues at coordinate 655,187,223 of NC_064643.1, forward strand.
GCGTAAGCAAATGCTACCACTCGCGTTGATATACAGAGCGCAGGGGAGCCAAAGTCAAGGCCTCCGTGGCGCAATCGGCTAGCGCGTTCGGCTGTTAACCGAAGGGTTGGTGGTTCGAGCCCACACGGGGGCGAAATCGTTTTAACCGGCACCGAGGTGAGGACATACGTCAACTTTGTTAGAGATGCACAGCTAGTGTGACAATTTGGCTGTGTTTGAGTGATGCCACAGAGCCTTATACACATTCAGCCAGGTGACACTGTAGGTAAAAACATGGCCCTACACAGACGTTCTGCTGTTTTCCTTTTTATTCGTCATGTGTGACACTGCAGTAGAGTGACGCCCACCACAAAAGACGTATTCTTTACATTCAATTTCAGCGTATACGTCGCGAGTGCCATATGACAGGGCCTGTCTCTCGATGTCGATTTGTATTTGGTGTCTCTTAAGTGTCGGTCTGCAGTAGGCCGCTGTTGGCCGAGCGACGTGCAGTCGCCTTACATGAAGCCCCATGGGCAACGCCAGCGCCACTGTGGACAACAGCATACTGTAGCCAGAGAGAGGAGCCGAAAGGCGCATTTCGCAGTCGAGCCACGCTATCCCACAAGCTGTGCACTAGGTCAGGATTGCGCAGACCGCAAACTTTTGCTGGCCCGAAGCTCGTCGTCGATCGTAAGGGCGAAACATTCAAGAGATTTGGAAAACGGCAATTTGGACAACCCCAGCAGCAGCTGTGTGCCAAATCCGATATCTGGTCGAGGGCTGCAAGATTCAGTTTGATGAAGTAACAAATTGGGGATAGCTCACAAAAGCTAAGCTGCCGCCTTCTTAGCTCAGTGGTAGAGCACTGGTCTCGTAAACCAGGGGTCGTGAGTTCGAACCTCACAGAAGGCATTCATTTTTTACACCTTCCTGCAAGGAGCGGAGCTATCTCGAGCAACATCTAACACATGGCAGTACACTGAATGAAAGGGATGTTCTACAACCTATGACAAGTATTCTACTGGCCTCAGAGGTTTTCTGAATTCATAGGCAGAACATTGGTTTGTATGCATTTTGTAGTATAATGTCATGCTTGGCGATGTCATTCGTTTACGAGCCTCGCTACAGTGTGCATGCACGTTATCCATGTGAAGAGGCGTAAGCAAATGCTACCACTCTCGTTGATATACAGAGCGCAAGGGAGCCAAAGTCAAGGCCTCCGTGGCGCAATCGGCTAGCGCGTTCGGCTGTTAACCGAAAGGTTGGTGGTTCGAGCCCACCCGGGGGCGAAATCGTTTTAACGGGCACCGAGGTGAGGACATACGTCAACTTTGTTAGAGATGCACAGCTAGTGTGACAATTTGGCTGTGTTTGAGTGATGCCACAGAGCCTTATACACATTCAGCCAGGTGACACTGTAGGTAAAAGCATGGCCCTACACAGACGTTCTGCTGTTTTCCTTTTTATTCGTCATGTGTGACACTGCAGTAGAGTGACGCCCACCACAAAAGACGTATTCTTTACACTCAATTTCAGCGTATACGTCGCGAGTGCCATATGACAGGGCCTGTCTCTCGATGTCGATTTGTATTTGGTGTCTCTTAAGTGTCGGTCTGCAGTAGGCCGCTGTTGGCCGAGCGACGTGCAGTCGCCTTACATGAAGCCCCATGGGCAACGCCAGCGCCACTGTGGACAACAGCATACTGTAGCCAGAGAGAGGAGCCGAAAGGCGCATTTCGCAGTCGAGCCACGCTATCCCACAAGCTGTGCACTAGGTCAGGATTGCGCAGACCGCAAACTTTTGCTGGCCCGAAGCTCGTCGTCGATCGTGAGGGCGAAACATTCAAGAGATTTGGAAAACGGCAATTTGGACAACCCCAGCAGCAGCTGTGTGCCAAATCCGATATCTGATCGAGGGCTGCAAGATTCAGTATGATGAAGTAACAATTTGGGGATAGCTCACAAACGCTAAGCTGCCGCCTTCTTAGCTCAGTGGTAGAGCACTGGTCTCGTAAACCAGGGGTCGTGAGTTCGAACCTCACAGAAGGCATTCATTTTTTACACCTTCCTGCAAGGAGCGGAGCTATCTCGAGCAACATCTAACACATGGCAGTACACTGAATGAAAGGGATGTTCTACAACCTATGACAAGTATTCTACTGGCCTCAGAGGTTTTCTGAATTCATAGGCAGAACATTGGTTTGTATGCATTTTGTAGTATAATGTCATGCTTGGCGATGTCATTCGTTTACGAGCCTCGCTACAGTGTGCATGCACGTTATCCATGTGAAGAGGCGTAAGCAAATGCTACCACTCGCGTTGATATACAGAGCGCAAGGGAGGCAAAGTCAAGGCCTCCGTGGCGCAATCGGCTAGCGCGTTCGGCTGTTAACCGAAAGGTTGGTGGTTCGAGCCCACCCGGGGGCGAAATCGTTTTAACCGGCACCGAGGTGAGGACATACGTCAACTTTGTTAGAGATGCACAGCTAGTGTGACAATTTGGCTGTGTTTGAGTGATGCCACAGAGCCTTATACACATTCAGCCAGGTGACACTGTAGGTAAAAACATAGCCCTACACAGACGTTCTGCTGTTTTCCTTTTTATTCGTCATGTGTGACACTGCAGTAGAGTGACGCCCACCACAAAAGACGTATTCTTTACATTCAATTTCAGCGTATACGTCGCGAGTGCCATATGACAGGGCCTGTCTCTCGATGTCGATTTGTATTTGGTGTCTCTTAAGTGTCGGTCTGCAGTAGGCCGCTGTTGGCCGAGCGACGTGCAGTCGCCTTACATGAAGCCCCATGGGCAACGCCAGCGCCACTGTGGACAACAGCATACTGTAGCCAGAGAGAGGAGCCGAAAGGCGCATTTCGCAGTCGAGCCACGCTATCCCACAAGCTGTGCACTAGGTCAGGATTGCGCAGACCGCAAACTTTTGCTGGCCCGAAGCTCGTCGTCGATCGTAAGGGCGAAACATTCAAGAGATTTGGAAAACGGCAATTTGGACAACCCCAGCAGCAGCTGTGTGCCAAATCCGATATCTGGTCGAGGGCTGCAAGATTCAGTATGATGAAGTAACAAATTGGGGATAGCTCACAAAAGCTAAGCTGCCGCCTTCTTAGCTCAGTGGTAGAGCACTGGTCTCGTAAACCAGGGGTCGTGAGTTGGAACCTCACAGAAGGCATTCATTTCTTACACCTTCCTGCAAGGAGCGGAGCTATCTCGAGCAACATCTAACACATGGCAGTACACTGAATGAAAGGGATGTTCTACAACCTATGACAAGTATTCTACTGGCCTCAGAGGTTTTCTGAATTCATAGGCAGAACATTGGTTTGTATGCATTTTGTAGTATAATGTCATGCTTGGCGATGTCATTCGTTTACGAGCCTCGCTACAGTGTGCATGCACGTTATCCATGTGAAGAGGCGTAAGCAAATGCTACCACTCGCGTTGATATACAGAGCGCAAGGGAGCCAAAGTCAAGGCCTCCGTGGCGCAATCGGCTAGCGCGTTCGGCTGTTAACCGAAAGGTTGGTGGTTCGAGCCCACCCGGCGGCGAAATCGTTTTAACCGGCACCGAGGTGAGGACATACGTCAACTTTGTTAGAGATGCACAGCTAGTGTGACAATTTGGCTGTGTTTGAGTGATGCCACAGAGCCTTATACACATTCAGCCAGGTTACACTGTAGGTAAAAACATGGCCCTACACAGACGTTCTGCTGTTTTCCTTTTTATTCGTCATGTGTGACACTGCAGTAGAGTGACGCCCACCACAAAAGACGTATTCTTTACATTCAATTTCAGCGTATACGTCGCGAGTGCCATATGACAGGGCCTGTCTCTCGATGTCGATTTGTATTTGGTGTCTCTTAAGTGTCGGTCTGCAGTAGGCCGCTGTTGGCCGAGCGACGTGCAGTCGCCTTACATGAAGCCCCATGGGCAACGCCAGCGCCACTGTGGACAACAGCATACTGTAGCCAGAGAGAGGAGCCGAAAGGCGCATTTCGCAGTCGAGCCACGCTATCCCACAAGCTGTGCACTAGGTCAGGATTGCGCAGACCGCAAACTTTTGCTGGCCCGAAGCTCGTCGTCGATCGTAAGGGCGAAACATTCAAGAGATTTGGAAAACGGCAATTTGGACAACCCCAGCAGCAGCTGTGTGCCAAATCCGATATCTGGTCGAGGGCTGCAAGATTCAGTTTGATGAAGTAACAAATTGGGGATAGCTCACAAAAGCTAAGCTGCCGCCTTCTTAGCTCAGTGGTAGAGCACTGGTCTCGTAAACCAGGGGTCGTGAGTTCGAACCTCACAGAAGGCATTCATTTTTTACACCTTCCTGCAAGGAGCGGAGCTATCTCGAGCAACATCTAACACATGGCAGTACACTGAATGAAAGGGATGTTCTACAACCTATGACAAGTATTCTACTGGCCTCAGAGGTTTTCTGAATTCATAGGCAGAACATTGGTTTGTATGCATTTTGTAGTACAATGTCATGCTTGGCGATGTCATTCGTTTACGAGCCTCGCTACAGTGTGCATGCACGTTATCCATGTGAAGAGGCGTAAGCAAATGCTACCACTCGCGTTGATATACAGAGCGCAAGGGTGCCAAAGTCAAGGCCTCCGTGGCGCAATCGGCTAGCGCGTTCGGCTGTTAACCGAAAGGTTGGTGGTTCGAGCCCACCCGGGGGCGAAATCGTTTTAACCGGCACCGAGGTGAGGACATACGTCAACTTTGTTAGAGATGCACAGCTAGTGTGACAATTTGGCTGTGTTTGAGTGATGCCACAGAGCCTTATACACATTCAGCCAGGTGACACTGTAGGTAAAAACATGGCCCTACACAGACGTTCTGCTGTTTTCCTTTTTATTCGTCATGTGTGACACTGCAGTAGAGTGACGCCCACCACAAAAGACGTATTCTTTACATTCAATTTCAGCGTATACGTCGCGAGTGCCATATGACAGGGCCTGTCTCTCGATGTCGATTTGTATTTGGTGTCTCTTAAGTGTCGGTCTGCAGTAGGCCGCTGTTGGCCGAGCGACGTGCAGTCGCCTTACATGAAGCCCCATGGGCAACGCCAGCGCCACTGTGGACAACAGCATACTGTAGCCAGAGAGAGGAGCCGAAAGGCGCATTTCGCAGTCGAGCCACGCTATCCCACAAGCTGTGCACTAGGTCAGGATTGCGCAGACCGCAAACTTTTGCTGGCCCGAAGCTCGTCGTCGATCGTAAGGGCGAAACATTCAAGAGATTTGGAAAACGGCAATTTGGACAACCCCAGCAGCAGCTGTGTGCCAAATCCGATATCTGGTCGAGGGCTGCAAGATTCAGTTTGATGAAGTAACAAATTGGGGATAGCTCACAAAAGCTAAGCTGCCGCCTTCTTAGCTCAGTGGTAGAGCACTGGTCTCGTAAACCAGGGGTCGTGAGTTCGAACCTCACAGAAGGCATTCATTTTTTACACCTTCCTGCAAGGAGCGGAGCTATCTCGAGCAACATCTAACACATGGCAGTACACTGAATGAAAGGGATGTTCTACAACCTATGACAAGTATTCTACTGGCCTCAGAGGTTTTCTGAATTCATAGGCAGAACATTGGTTTGTATGCATTTTGTAGTATAATGTCATGCTTGGCGATGTCATTCGTTTACGAGCCTCGCTACAGTGTGCATGCACGTTATCCATGTGAAGAGGCGTAAGCAAATGCTACCACTCGCGTTGATATACAGAGCGCAAGGGAGCCAAAGTCAAGGCCTCCGTGGCGCAATCGGCTAGCGCGTTCGGCTGTTAACCGAAAGGTTGGTGGTTCGAGCCCACCCGGGGGCGAAATCGTTTTAACCGGCACCGAGGTGAGGACATACGTCAACTTTGTTAGAGATGCACAGCTAGTGTGACAATTTGGCTGTGTTTGAGTGATGCCACAGAGCCTTATACACATTCAGCCAGGTGACACTGTAGGTAAAAACATGGCCCTACACAGACGTTCTGCTGTTTTCCTTTTTATTCGTCATGTGTGACACTGCAGTAGAGTGACGCCCACCACAAAAGACGTATTCTTTACATTCAATTTCAGCGTATACGTCGCGAGTGCCATATGACAGGGCCTGTCTCTCGATGTCGATTTGTATTTGGTGTCTCTTAAGTGTCGGTCTGCAGTAGGCCGCTGTTGGCCGAGCGACGTGCAGTCGCCTTACATGAAGCCCCATGGGCAACGCCAGCGCCACTGTGGACAACAGCATACTGTAGCCAGAGAGAGGAGCCGAAAGGCGCATTTCGCAGTCGAGCCACGCTATCCCACAAGCTGTGCACTAGGTCAGGATTGCGCAGACCGCAAACTTTTGCTGGCCCGAAGCTCGTCGTCGATCGTAAGGGCGAAACATTCAAGAGATTTGGAAAACGGCAATTTGGACAACCCCAGCAGCAGCTGTGTGCCAAATCCGATATCTGGTCGAGGGCTGCAAGATTCAGTATGATGAAGTAACAAATTGGGGATAGCTCAGAAAAGCTAAGCTGCCGCCTTCTTAGCTCAGTGGTAGAGCACTGGTCTCGTAAACCAGGGGTCGTGAGTTCGAACCTCACAGAAGGCATTCATTTTTTACACCTTCCTGCAAGGAGCGGAGCTATCTCGAGCAACATCTAACACATGGCAGTACACTGAATGAAAGGGATGTTCTACAACCTATGACAAGTATTCTACTGGCCTCAGAGGTTTTCTGAATTCATAGGCAGAACATTGGTTTGTATGCATTTTGTAGTATAATGTCATGCTTGGCGATGTCATTCGTTTACGAGCCTCGCTACAGTGTGCATGCACGTTATCCATGTGAAGAGGCGTAAGCAAATGCTACCACTCGCGTTGATATACAGAGCGCAGGGGAGCCAAAGTCAAGGCCTCCGTGGCGCAATCGGCTAGCGCGTTCGGCTGTTAACCGAAGGGTTGGTGGTTCGAGCCCACACGGGGGCGAAATCGTTTTAACCGGCACCGAGGTGAGGACATACGTCAACTTTGTTAGAGATGCACAGCTAGTGTGACAATTTGGCTGTGTTTGAGTGATGCCACAGAGCCTTATACACATTCAGCCAGGTGACACTGTAGGTAAAAACATGGCCCTACACAGACGTTCTGCTGTTTTCCTTTTTATTCGTCATGTGTGACACTGCAGTAGAGTGACGCCCACCACAAAAGACGTATTCTTTACATTCAATTTCAGCGTATACGTCGCGAGTGCCATATGACAGGGCCTGTCTCTCGATGTCGATTTGTATTTGGTGTCTCTTAAGTGTCGGTCTGCAGTAGGCCGCTGTTGGCCGAGCGACGTGCAGTCGCCTTACATGAAGCCCCATGGGCAACGCCAGCGCCACTGTGGACAACAGCATACTGTAGCCAGAGAGAGGAGCCGAAAGGCGCATTTCGCAGTCGAGCCACGCTATCCCACAAGCTGTGCACTAGGTCAGGATTGCGCAGACCGCAAACTTTTGCTGGCCCGAAGCTCGTCGTCGATCGTAAGGGCGAAACATTCAAGAGATTTGGAAAACGGCAATTTGGACAACCCCAGCAGCAGCTGTGTGCCAAATCCGATATCTGGTCGAGGGCTGCAAGATTCAGTATGATGAAGTAACAATTTGGGGATAGCTCACAAAAGCTAAGCTGCCGCCTTCTTAGCTCAGTGGTAGAGCACTGGTCTCGTAAACCAGGGGTCGTGAGTTCGAACCTCACAGAAGGCATTCATTTTTTACACCTTCCTGCAAGGAGCGGAGCTATCTCGAGCAACATCTAACACATGGCAGTACACTGAATGAAAGGGATGTTCTACAACCTATGACAAGTATTCTACTGGCCTCAGAGGTTTTCTGAATTCATAGGCAGAACATTGGTTTGTATGCATTTTGTAGTATAATGTCATGCTTGGCGATGTCATTCGTTTACGAGCCTCGCTACAGTGTGCATGCACGTTATCCATGTGAAGAGCCGTAAGCAAATGCTACCACTCGCGTTGATATACAGAGCGCAAGGGAGCCAAAGTCAAGGCCTCCGTGGCGCAATCGGCTAGCGCGTTCGGCTGTAAACCGAAAGGTTGGTGGTTCGAGCCCACCCGGGGGCGAAATCGTTTTAACCGGCACCGAGGTGAGGACATACGTCAACTTTGTTAGAGATGCACAGCTAGTGTGACAATTTGGCTGTGATTGAGTGATGCCACAGAGCCTTATACACATTCAGCCAGGTGACACTGTAGGTAAAAACATGGCCCTACACAGACGTTCTGCTGCTTTTCTTTTTATTCGTCATGTGTGACACTGCAGTAGAGTGACGCCCACCACAAAAGACGTATTCTTTACATTCAATTTCAGCGTATACGTCGCGAGTGCCATATGACAGGGCCTGTCTCTCGATGTCGATTTGTATTTGGTGTCTCTTATGTGTCGGTCTGCAGTAGGCCGCTGTTGGCCGAGCGACGTGCAGTCGCCTTACATGAAGCCCCATGGGCAACGCCAGCGCCACTGTGGACAACAGCATACTGTAGCCAGAGAGAGGAGCCGAAAGGCGCATTTCGCAGTCGAGCCACGCTATCCCACAAGCTGTGCACTAGGTCAGGATTGCGCAGACCGCAAACTTTTGCTGGCCCGAAGCTCGTCGTCGATCGTAAGGGCGAAACATTCAAGAGATTTGGAAAACGGCAATTTGGACAACCCCAGCAGCAGCTGTGTGCCAAATCCGATATCTGGTCGAGGGCTGCAAGATTCAGTATGATGAAGTAACAATTTGGGGATAGCTCACAAACGCTAAGCTGCCGCCTTCTTAGCTCAGTGGTAGAGCACTGGTCTCGTAAACCAGAGGTCGTGAGTTCGAACCTCACAGAAGGCATTCATTTTTTACACCTTCCTGCAAGGAGCGGAGCTATCTCGAGCAACATCTAACACATGGCAGTACACTGAATGAAAGGGATGTTCTACAACCTATGACAAGTATTCTACTGGCCTCAGAGGTTTTCTGAATTCATAGGCAGAACATTGGTTTGTATGCATTTTGTAGTATAATGTACTACTTGGCGATGTCATTCGTTTACGAGCCTCGCTACAGTGTGCATGCACGTTATCCATGTGAAGAGGCGTAAGCAAATGCTACCACTCGCGTTGATATACAGAGCGCAAGGGAGCCAAAGTCAAGGCCTCCGTGGCGCAATCGGCTAGCGCGTTCGGCTGTTAACCGAAAGGTTGGTGGTTCGAGCCCACCCGGGGGCGAAATCGTTTTAACCGGCACCGAGGTGAGGACATACGTCAACTTTGTTAGAGATGCACAGCTAGTGTGACAATTTGGCTGTGTTTGAGTGATGCCACAGAGCCTTATACACATTCAGCCAGGTGACACTGTAGGTAAAAACATGGCCCTACACAGACGTTCTGCTGTTTTCCTTTTTATTCGTCATGTGTGACACTGCAGTAGAGTGACGCCCACCACAAAAGACGTATTCTTTACATTCAATTTCAGCGTATACGTCGCGAGTGCCATATGACAGGGCCTGTCTCTCGATGTCGATTTGTATTTGGTGTCTCTTAAGTGTCGGTCTGCAGTAGGCCGCTGTTGGCCGAGCGACGTGCAGTCGCCTTACATGAAGCCCCATGGGCAACGCCAGCGCCACTGTGGACAACAGCATACTGTAGCCAGAGAGAGGAGCCGAAAGGCGCATTTCGCAGTCGAGCCACGCTATCCCACAAGCTGTGCACTAGGTCAGGATTGCGCAGACCGCAAACTTTTGCTGGCCCGAAGCTCGTCGTCGATCGTAAGGGCGAAACATTCAAGAGATTTGGAAAACGGCAATTTGGACAACCCCAGCAGCAGCTGTGTGCCAAATCCGATATCTGGTCGAGGGCTGCAAGATTCAGTATGATGAAGTAACAAATTGGGGATAGCTCAGAAAAGCTAAGCTGCCGCCTTCTTAGCTCAGTGGTAGAGCACTGGTCTCGTAAACCAGGGGTCGTGAGTTCGAACCTCACAGAAGGCATTCATTTTTTACACCTTCCTGCAAGGAGCGGAGCTATCTCGAGCAACATCTAACACATGGCAGTACACTGAATGAAAGGGATGTTCTACAACCTATGACAAGTATTCTACTGGCCTCAGAGGTTTTCTGAATTCATAGGCAGAACATTGGTTTGTATGCATTTTGTAGTATAATGTCATGCTTGGCGATGTCATTCGTTTACGAGCCTCGCTACAGTGTGCATGCACGTTATCCATGTGAAGAGGCGTAAGCAAATGCTACCACTCGCGTTGATATACAGAGCGCAGGGGAGCCAAAGTCAAGGCCTCCGTGGCGCAATCGGCTAGCGCGTTCGGCTGTTAACCGAAGGGTTGGTGGTTCGAGCCCACACGGGGGCGAAATCGTTTTAACCGGCACCGAGGTGAGGACATACGTCAACTTTGTTAGAGATGCACAGCTAGTGTGACAATTTGGCTGTGTTTGAGTGATGCCACAGAGCCTTATACACATTCAGCCAGGTGACACTGTAGGTAAAAACATGGCCCTACACAGACGTTCTGCTGTTTTCCTTTTTATTCGTCATGTGTGACACTGCAGTAGAGTGACGCCCACCACAAAAGACGTATTCTTTACATTCAATTTCAGCGTATACGTCGCGAGTGCCATATGACAGGGCCTGTCTCTCGATGTCGATTTGTATTTGGTGTCTCTTAAGTGTCGGTCTGCAGTAGGCCGCTGTTGGCCGAGCGACGTGCAGTCGCCTTACATGAAGCCCCATGGGCAACGCCAGCGCCACTGTGGACAACAGCATACTGTAGCCAGAGAGAGGAGCCGAAAGGCGCATTTCGCAGTCGAGCCACGCTATCCCACAAGCTGTGCACTAGGTCAGGATTGCGCAGACCGCAAACTTTTGCTGGCCCGAAGCTCGTCGTCGATCGTAAGGGCGAAACATTCAAGAGATTTGGAAAACGGCAATGTGGACAACCCCAGCAGCAGCTGTGTGCCAAATCCGATATCTGGTCGAGGGCTGCAAGATTCAGTATGATGAAGTAACAATTTGGGTATAGCTCACAAAAGCTAAGCTGCCGCCTTCTTAGCTCAGTGGTAGAGCACTGGTCTCGTAAACCAGGGGTCGTGAGTTCGAACCTCACAGAAGGCATTCATTTTTTACACCTTCCTGCAAGGAGCGGAGCTATCTCGAGCAACATCTAACGCATGGCAGTACACTGAATGAAAGGGATGTTCTACAACCTATGACAAGTATTCTACTGGCCTCAGAGGTTTTCTGAATTCATAGGCAGAACATTGGTTTGTATGCATTTTGTAGTATAATGTCATGCTTGGCGATGTCATTCGTTTACGAGCCTCGCTACAGTGTGCATGCACGTTATCCATGTGAAGAGGCGTAAGCAAATGCTACCACTCGCGTTGATATACAGAGCGCAAGGGAGCCAAAGTCAAGGCCTCCGTGGCGCAATCGGCTAGCACGTTCGGCTGTTAACCGAAAGGTTGGTGGTTCGAGCCCACCCGGGGGCGAAATCGTTTTAACCGGCACCGAGGTGAGGACATACGTCGACTTTGTTAGAGATGCACAGCTAGTGTGACAATTTGGCTGTGTTTGAGTGATGCCACAGAGCCTTATACACATTCAGCCAAGTGACACTGTAGGTAAAAACATGGCCCTACACAGACGTTCTGCTGTTTTCCTTTTTATTCGTCATGTGTGACACTGCAGTAGAGTGACGCCCACCACAAAAGACGTATTCTTTACATTCAATTTCAGCGTATACGTCGCGAGTGCCACATGACAGGGCCTGTCTCTCGATGTCGATTTGTATTTGGTGTGTCTTAAGTGTCGGTCTGCAGTAGGCCGCTGTTGGCCGAGCGACGTGCAGTCGCCTTACATGAAGCCCCATGGGCAACGCCAGTGCCACTGTGGACAACAGCGCACTGTAGCCAGAGAGAGGAGCCGAAAGGCGCATTTCGCAGTCGAGCCACGCTATCCCACAAGCTGTGCACTAGGTCAGGATTGAGCAGACCGCAAACTTTTGGTGGGCCGACGCTCGTCGTCGATCGTAAGGGCGAAACATTCAAGAGATTTGGAAAACGGCAATTTGGACAACCCCAGCAGCAGCTGTGTGCCAAATCCGATATCTGGTCGAGGGCTGCAAGATTCAGTATGATGAAGTAACAATTTGGGGATAGCTCACAAACGCTAAGCTGCCGCCTTCTTAGCTCAGTGGTAGAGCACTGGTCTCGTAAACCAGAGGTCGTGAGTTCGAACCTCACAGAAGGCATTCATTTTTTACACCTTCCTGCAAGGAGCGGAGCTATCTCGAGCAACATCTAACACATGGCAGTACACTGAATGAAAGGGATGTTCTACAACCTATGACAAGTATTCTACTGGCCTCAGAGGTTTTCTGAATTCATAGGCAGAACATTGGTTTGTATGCATTTTGTAGTATAATGTACTACTTGGCGATGTCATTCGTTTACGAGCCTCGCTACAGTGTGCATGCACGTTATCCATGTGAAGAGGCGTAAGCAAATGCTACCACTCGCGTTGATATACAGAGCGCAAGGGAGCCAAAGTCAAGGCCTCCGTGGCGCAATCGGCTAGCGCGTTCGGCTGTTAACCGAAAGGTTGGTGGTTCGAGCCCACCCGGGGGCGAAATCGTTTTAACCGGCACCGAGGTGAGGACATACGTCAACTTTGTTAGAGATGCACAGCTAGTGTGACAATTTGGCTGTGTTTGAGTGATGCCACAGAGCCTTATACACATTCAGCCAGGTGACACTGTAGGTAAAAACATGGCCCTACACAGACGTTCTGCTGTTTTCCTTTTTATTCGTCATGTGTGACACTGCAGTAGAGTGACGCCCACCACAAAAGACGTATTCTTTACATTCAATTTCAGCGTATACGTCGCGAGTGCCATATGACAGGGCCTGTCTCTCGATGTCGATTTGTATTTGGTGTCTCTTAAGTGTCGGTCTGCAGTAGGCCGCTGTTGGCCGAGCGACGTGCAGTCGCCTTACATGAAGCCCCATGGGCAACGCCAGCGCCACTGTGGACAACAGCATACTGTAGCCAGAGAGAGGAGCCGAAAGGCGCATTTCGCAGTCGAGCCACGCTATCCCACAAGCTGTGCACTAGGTCAGGATTGCGCAGACCGCAAACTTTTGCTGGCCCGAAGCTCGTCGTCGATCGTAAGGGCGAAACATTCAAGAGATTTGGAAAACGGCAATTTGGACAACCCCAGCAGCAGCTGTGTGCCAAATCCGATATCTGGTCGAGGGCTGCAAGATTCAGTATGATGAAGTAACAAATTGGGGATAGCTCAGAAAAGCTAAGCTGCCGCCTTCTTAGCTCAGTGGTAGAGCACTGGTCTCGTAAACCAGGGGTCGTGAGTTCGAACCTCACAGAAGGCATTCATTTTTTACACCTTCCTGCAAGGAGCGGAGCTATCTCGAGCAACATCTAACACATGGCAGTACACTGAATGAAAGGGATGTTCTACAACCTATGACAAGTATTCTACTGGCCTCAGAGGTTTTCTGAATTCATAGGCAGAACATTGGTTTGTATGCATTTTGTAGTATAATGTCATGCTTGGCGATGTCATTCGTTTACGAGCCTCGCTACAGTGTGCATGCACGTTATCCATGTGAAGAGGCGTAAGCAAATGCTACCACTCGCGTTGATATACAGAGCGCAGGGGAGCCAAAGTCAAGGCCTCCGTGGCGCAATCGGCTAGCGCGTTCGGCTGTTAACCGAAGGGTTGGTGGTTCGAGCCCACACGGGGGCGAAATCGTTTTAACCGGCACCGAGGTGAGGACATACGTCAACTTTGTTAGAGATGCACAGCTAGTGTGACAATTTGGCTGTGTTTGAGTGATGCCACAGAGCCTTATACACATTCAGCCAGGTGACACTGTAGGTAAAAACATGGCCCTACACAGACGTTCTGCTGTTTTCCTTTTTATTCGTCATGTGTGACACTGCAGTAGAGTGACGCCCACCACAAAAGACGTATTCTTTACATTCAATTTCAGCGTATACGTCGCGAGTGCCATATGACAGGGCCTGTCTCTCGATGTCGATTTGTATTTGGTGTCTCTTAAGTGTCGGTCTGCAGTAGGCCGCTGTTGGCCGAGCGACGTGCAGTCGCCTTACATGAAGCCCCATGGGCAACGCCAGCGCCACTGTGGACAACAGCATACTGTAGCCAGAGAGAGGAGCCGAAAGGCGCATTTCGCAGTCGAGCCACGCTATCCCACAAGCTGTGCACTAGGTCAGGATTGCGCAGACCGCAAACTTTTGCTGGCCCGAAGCTCGTCGTCGATCGTAAGGGCGAAACATTCAAGAGATTTGGAAAACGGCAATGTGGACAACCCCAGCAGCAGCTGTGTGCCAAATCCGATATCTGGTCGAGGGCTGCAAGATTCAGTATGATGAAGTAACAATTTGGGTATAGCTCACAAAAGCTAAGCTGCCGCCTTCTTAGCTCAGTGGTAGAGCACTGGTCTCGTAAACCAGGGGTCGTGAGTTCGAACCTCACAGAAGGCATTCATTTTTTACACCTTCCTGCAAGGAGCGGAGCTATCTCGAGCAACATCTAACGCATGGCAGTACACTGAATGAAAGGGATGTTCTACAACCTATGACAAGTATTCTACTGGCCTCAGAGGTTTTCTGAATTCATAGGCAGAACATTGGTTTGTATGCATTTTGTAGTATAATGTCATGCTTGGCGATGTCATTCGTTTACGAGCCTCGCTACAGTGTGCATGCACGTTATCCATGTGAAGAGGCGTAAGCAAATGCTACCACTCGCGTTGATATACAGAGCGCAAGGGAGCCAAAGTCAAGGCCTCCGTGGCGCAATCGGCTAGCACGTTCGGCTGTTAACCGAAAGGTTGGTGGTTCGAGCCCACCCGGGGGCGAAATCGTTTTAACCGGCACCGAGGTGAGGACATACGTCGACTTTGTTAGAGATGCACAGCTAGTGTGACAATTTGGCTGTGTTTGAGTGATGCCACAGAGCCTTATACACATTCAGCCAAGTGACACTGTAGGTAAAAACATGGCCCTACACAGACGTTCTGCTGTTTTCCTTTTTATTCGTCATGTGTGACACTGCAGTAGAGTGACGCCCACCACAAAAGACGTATTCTTTACATTCAATTTCAGCGTATACGTCGCGAGTGCCACATGACAGGGCCTGTCTCTCGATGTCGATTTGTATTTGGTGTGTCTTAAGTGTCGGTCTGCAGTAGGCCGCTGTTGGCCGAGCGACGTGCAGTCGCCTTACATGAAGCCCCATGGGCAACGCCAGTGCCACTGTGGACAACAGCGCACTGTAGCCAGAGAGAGGAGCCGAAAGGCGCATTTCGCAGTCGAGCCACGCTATCCCACAAGCTGTGCACTAGGTCAGGATTGAGCAGACCGCAAACTTTTGGTGGGCCGACGCTCGTCGTCGATCGTAAGGGCGAAACATTCAAGAGATTTGGAAAACGGCAATTTGGACAACCCCAGCAGCAGCTGTGTGCCAAATCCGATATCTGGTCGAGGGCTGCAAGATTCAGTATGATGAAGTAACAATTTGGGGATAGCTCACAAACGCTAAGCTGCCGCCTTCTTAGCTCAGTGGTAGAGCACTGGTCTCGTAAACCAGAGGTCGTGAGTTCGAACCTCACAGAAGGCATTCATTTTTTACACCTTCCTGCAAGGAGCGGAGCTATCTCGAGCAACATCTAACACATGGCAGTACACTGAATGAAAGGGATGTTCTACAACCTATGACAAGTATTCTACTGGCCTCAGAGGTTTTCTGAATTCATAGGCAGAACATTGGTTTGTATGCATTTTGTAGTATAATGTACTACTTGGCGATGTCATTCGTTTACGAGCCTCGCTACAGTGTGCATGCACGTTATCCATGTGAAGAGGCGTAAGCAAATGCTACCACTCGCGTTGATATACAGAGCGCAAGGGAGCCAAAGTCAAGGCCTCCGTGGCGCAATCGGCTAGCGCGTTCGGCTGTTAACCGAAAGGTTGGTGGTTCGAGCCCACCCGGGGGCGAAATCGTTTTAACCGGCACCGAGGTGAGGACATACGTCAACTTTGTTAGAGATGCACAGCTAGTGTGACAATTTGGCTGTGTTTGAGTGATGCCACAGAGCCTTATACACATTCAGCCAGGTGACACTGTAGGTAAAAACATGGCCCTACACAGACGTTCTGCTGTTTTCCTTTTTATTCGTCATGTGTGACACTGCAGTAGAGTGACGCCCACCACAAAAGACGTATTCTTTACATTCAATTTCAGCGTATACGTCGCGAGTGCCATATGACAGGGCCTGTCTCTCGATGTCGATTTGTATTTGGTGTCTCTTAAGTGTCGGTCTGCAGTAGGCCGCTGTTGGCCGAGCGACGTGCAGTCGCCTTACATGAAGCCCCATGGGCAACGCCAGCGCCACTGTGGACAACAGCATACTGTAGCCAGAGAGAGGAGCCGAAAGGCGCATTTCGCAGTCGAGCCACGCTATCCCACAAGCTGTGCACTAGGTCAGGATTGCGCAGACCGCAAACTTTTGCTGGCCCGAAGCTCGTCGTCGATCGTAAGGGCGAAACATTCAAGAGATTTGGAAAACGGCAATTTGGACAACCCCAGCAGCAGCTGTGTGCCAAATCCGATATCTGGTCGAGGGCTGCAAGATTCAGTATGATGAAGTAACAAATTGGGGATAGCTCAGAAAAGCTAAGCTGCCGCCTTCTTAGCTCAGTGGTAGAGCACTGGTCTCGTAAACCAGGGGTCGTGAGTTCGAACCTCACAGAAGGCATTCATTTTTTACACCTTCCTGCAAGGAGCGGAGCTATCTCGAGCAACATCTAACACATGGCAGTACACTGAATGAAAGGGATGTTCTACAACCTATGACAAGTATTCTACTGGCCTCAGAGGTTTTCTGAATTCATAGGCAGAACATTGGTTTGTATGCATTTTGTAGTATAATGTCATGCTTGGCGATGTCATTCGTTTACGAGCCTCGCTACAGTGTGCATGCACGTTATCCATGTGAAGAGGCGTAAGCAAATGCTACCACTCGCGTTGATATACAGAGCGCAGGGGAGCCAAAGTCAAGGCCTCCGTGGCGCAATCGGCTAGCGCGTTCGGCTGTTAACCGAAGGGTTGGTGGTTCGAGCCCACACGGGGGCGAAATCGTTTTAACCGGCACCGAGGTGAGGACATACGTCAACTTTGTTAGAGATGCACAGCTAGTGTGACAATTTGGCTGTGTTTGAGTGATGCCACAGAGCCTTATACACATTCAGCCAGGTGACACTGTAGGTAAAAACATGGCCCTACACAGACGTTCTGCTGTTTTCCTTTTTATTCGTCATGTGTGACACTGCAGTAGAGTGACGCCCACCACAAAAGACGTATTCTTTACATTCAATTTCAGCGTATACGTCGCGAGTGCCATATGACAGGGCCTGTCTCTCGATGTCGATTTGTATTTGGTGTCTCTTAAGTGTCGGTCTGCAGTAGGCCGCTGTTGGCCGAGCGACGTGCAGTCGCCTTACATGAAGCCCCATGGGCAACGCCAGCGCCACTGTGGACAACAGCATACTGTAGCCAGAGAGAGGAGCCGAAAGGCGCATTTCGCAGTCGAGCCACGCTATCCCACAAGCTGTGCACTAGGTCAGGATTGCGCAGACCGCAAACTTTTGCTGGCCCGAAGCTCGTCGTCGATCGTAAGGGCGAAACATTCAAGAGATTTGGAAAACGGCAATGTGGACAACCCCAGCAGCAGCTGTGTGCCAAATCCGATATCTGGTCGAGGGCTGCAAGATTCAGTATGATGAAGTAACAATTTGGGTATAGCTCACAAAAGCTAAGCTGCCGCCTTCTTAGCTCAGTGGTAGAGCACTGGTCTCGTAAACCAGGGGTCGTGAGTTCGAACCTCACAGAAGGCATTCATTTTTTACACCTTCCTGCAAGGAGCGGAGCTATCTCGAGCAACATCTAACGCATGGCAGTACACTGAATGAAAGGGATGTTCTACAACCTATGACAAGTATTCTACTGGCCTCAGAGGTTTTCTGAATTCATAGGCAGAACATTGGTTTGTATGCATTTTGTAGTATAATGTCATGCTTGGCGATGTCATTCGTTTACGAGCCTCGCTACAGTGTGCATGCACGTTATCCATGTGAAGAGGCGTAAGCAAATGCTACCACTCGCGTTGATATACAGAGCGCAAGGGAGCCAAAGTCAAGGCCTCCGTGGCGCAATCGGCTAGCGCGTTCGGCTGTTAACCGAAAGGTTGGTGGTTCGAGCCCACCCGGGGGCGAAATCGTTTTAACCGGCACCGAGGTGAGGACATACGTCAACTTTGTTAGAGATGCACAGCTAGTGTGACAATTTGGCTGTGTTTGAGTGATGCCACAGAGCCTTATACACATTCAGCCAGGTGACACTGTAGGTAAAAACATGGCCCTACACAGACGCCATATGAAACGTCCCCTTTGAACAATTATACATGACTGTGCTTAAACTGACACACAATATTTTGTTAGCGCAACGCAATCTGACTTTCAATAATCCCTACAAAAGAATGGCCCTGACTAACATTAAACTATACCTTTCACAAATCACTTACCTCACAAAAATCTTCGCTGCTCAAGCTACTGCAATACAGCGAGCGCCACTACTGCCAGCTAAATAAAAGATTCAAACTACTGAAGGCACTAACTACTGATAGGGATAGTTAGCAAATGAAAGATATTAATAGAGAACAAACAATGTATTTACCTTAATATCATCACAAGTCATAATATATATATATCAGTTCATGACAAATTGCAAAACTTCGCCATCTCTCTCCCCACATCCATCACTGCTTGCGGCTCACCTCCAACTGCGCAACGCTACGCGCTGTTCACAGCCAGCTGCCTAACACTACAATGGCGAGTATTACAACAATGCAAAGCAGACACAGACTGCCCACAGCACAGCCAGTGATTGTCATACAGAGGTGGCGTTACCAATAAAAAACCTAAACAGCCTACTTACATAGAGAAAACATAAACAGCCTACTTACATAGAGAAAACATAAACAGCCTACTTACTTTGATGATCCATCAATACCATTATCTCTACAAGGACTACAGTGGGTCTGCACCTCTGGTGGCCCACCAATACCATACTCTCTACCAGGACTACAGTGGGTCTGCTCTGTGATGACCTACCTACCAATATTCTTCCAAACTACGACTGACTCTGCTGTGGGTTTGCTCTGTTGTGGCCCGTTATCTGTCAGCATGTCAAGAGTCAGCACTGTCTTTCCGTTGGAAGGACAACACTACTTCTTCAAGACTGCATGGAAATCCACTACTTCTGTGTGCAATTTCTTTTACTAATGAGACTTTGTGAAAAAAAACCTGTAATTACTGTTATGATGTACGATTAGGACTGTCTTTATGGACTGTGAGACAATTTTAGCTTTTGACCAACATAATATCAATAAGTGTGAGCATTTGATTTCTTTGTTATTGTAATTATGAAAAATTTTTTCAAATCTGTATTGGCCACTGCCCCATCCAATTTGTAAAAATTTTTGTGGGGAGCATGGGGGCTATGTAAGTAGGCTGTTTATGTTTTCTCTATGTAAGTAGGCTGTTTATGTTTTCTCTATGTAAGTAGGCTGTTTAGGATTTTTATTAGTAACGCCACCTCTATATGAAAATCACTGGCTGTGCTGTGTGCAGTCTGTGGCTGCTTTGCATTGTTGTAATACTCGCCATTGTAGTGTTGGGCAGCGGCAGCTGGATGTGAACAGCGCGTAGCGTTGCGCAGTTGGAGGTGAGCCGCCAGCAGTGGTGGATGTGGGGAGAGAGATGGCGGAGTTTTTGAAATTTGTCATGAACTGCTATATTTATATATGATGATATCAAGGTAAATACATTGTTTGTTCTCTATTAATATCTTTCATTTGCTAACTATCCCTATCAGTAGTTAGTGCCCTTAGTAGTTTGAATCTTTTATTTAGCTGGCAGTAGTGGCGCTTGCTGTATTGCAGTAGTGGGAGAAACGAAGATTATTGTGAGGTAAGTGATTTAGTGATTTGTGAAAGGTATAGTTTAATGTTAGTCAGGGCCATTCTTTTGTAGGGATTTTTGAAAGTCAGATTGCGTTGCGCTAAAAATATTGTGTGTCAGTTTAAGCACAGTCCTGTACAATTGTTCAAAGGGGACGTTTCAACGTTCTGCTGTTTTCCTTTTTATTCGTCATGTGTGACACTGCAGTAGAGTGACGCCCACCACAAAAGACGTATTCTTTACATTCAATTTCAGCGTATACGTCGCGAGTGCCATATGACAGGGCCTGTCTCTCGATGTCGATTTGTATTTGGTGTCTCTTAAGTGTCGGTCTGCAGTAGGCCGCTGTTGGCCGAGCGACGTGCAGTCGCCTTACATGAAGCCCCATGGGCAACGCCAGCGCCACTGTGGACAACAGCATACTGTAGCCAGAGAGAGGAGCCGAAAGGCGCATTTCGCAGTCGAGCCACGCTATCCCACAAGCTGTGCACTAGGTCAGGATTGCGCAGACCGCAAACTTTTGCTGGCCCGAAGCTCGTCGTCGATCGTAAGGGCGAAACATTCAAGAGATTTGGAAAACGGCAATTTGGACAACCCCAGCAGCAGCTGTGTGCCAAATCCGATATCTGGTCGAGGGCTGCAAGATTCAGTATGATGAAGTAACAATTTGGGTATAGCTCACAAAAGCTAAGCTGCCGCCTTCTTAGCTCAGTGGTAGAGCACTGGTCTCGTAAACCAGGGGTCGTGAGTTCGAACCTCACAGAAGGCATTCATTTTTTACACCTTCCTGCAAGGAGCGGAGCTATCTCGAGCAACATCTAACACATGGCAGTACACTGAATGAAAGGGATGTTCTACAACCTATGACAAGTATTCTACTGGCCTCAGAGGTTTTCTGAATTCATAGGCAGAACATTGGTTTGTATGCATTTTGTAGTATAATGTCATGCTTGGCGATGTCATTCGTTTACGAGCCTCGCTACAGTGTGCATGCACGTTATCCATGTGAAGAGGCGTAAGCAAATGCTACCACTCGCGTTGATATACAGAGCGCAAGGGAGCCAAAGTCAAGGCCTCCATGGCGCAATCGGCTAGCGCGTTCGGCTGTTAACCGAAAGGTTGGTGGTTCGAGCCCACCCGGGGGCGAAATCGTTTTAACCGGCACCGAGGTGAGGACATACGTCAACTTTGTTAGAGATGCACAGCTAGTGTGACAATTTGGCTGTGTTTGAGTGATGCCACAGAGCCTTATACACATTCAGCCAGGTGACACTGTAGGTAAAAACATGGCCCTACACAGACGCCATATGAAACGTCCCCTTTGAACAATTATACATGACTGTGCTTAAACTGACACACAATATTTTGTTAGCGCAACGCAATCTGACTTTCAATAATCCCTACAAAAGAATGGCCCTGACTAACATTAAACTATACCTTTCACAAATCACTTACCTCACAAAAATCTTCGCTGCTCAAGCTACTGCAATACAGCGAGCGCCACTACTGCCAGCTAAATAAAAGATTCAAACTACTGAAGGCACTAACTACTGATAGGGATAGTTAGCAAATGAAAGATATTAATAGAGAACAAACAATGTATTTACCTTAATATCATCACAAGTCATAATATATATATATCAGTTCATGACAAATTGCAAAACTTCGCCATCTCTCTCCCCACATCCATCACTGCTTGCGGCTCACCTCCAACTGCGCAACGCTACGCGCTGTTCACAGCCAGCTGCCTAACACTACAATGGCGAGTATTACAACAATGCAAAGCAGACACAGACTGCCCACAGCACAGCCAGTGATTGTCATACAGAGGTGGCGTTACCAATAAAAAACCTAAACAGCCTACTTACATAGAGAAAACATAAACAGCCTACTTACATAGAGAAAACATAAACAGCCTACTTACTTTGATGATCCATCAATACCATTATCTCTACAAGGACTACAGTGGGTCTGCACCTCTGGTGGCCCACCAATACCATACTCTCTACCAGGACTACAGTGGGTCTGCTCTGTGATGACCTACCTACCAATATTCTTCCAAACTACGACTGACTCTGCTGTGGGTTTGCTCTGTTGTGGCCCGTTATCTGTCAGCATGTCAAGAGTCAGCACTGTCTTTCCGTTGGAAGGACAACACTACTTCTTCAAGACTGCATGGAAATCCACTACTTCTGTGTGCAATTTCTTTTACTAATGAGACTTTGTGAAAAAAAACCTGTAATTACTGTTATGATGTACGATTAGGACTGTCTTTATGGACTGTGAGACAATTTTAGCTTTTGACCAACATAATATCAATAAGTGTGAGCATTTGATTTCTTTGTTATTGTAATTATGAAAAATTTTTTCAAATCTGTATTGGCCACTGCCCCATCCAATTTGTAAAAATTTTTGTGGGGAGCATGGGGGCTATGTAAGTAGGCTGTTTATGTTTTCTCTATGTAAGTAGGCTGTTTATGTTTTCTCTATGTAAGTAGGCTGTTTAGGATTTTTATTAGTAACGCCACCTCTATATGAAAATCACTGGCTGTGCTGTGTGCAGTCTGTGGCTGCTTTGCATTGTTGTAATACTCGCCATTGTAGTGTTGGGCAGCGGCAGCTGGATGTGAACAGCGCGTAGCGTTGCGCAGTTGGAGGTGAGCCGCCAGCAGTGGTGGATGTGGGGAGAGAGATGGCGGAGTTTTTGAAATTTGTCATGAACTGCTATATTTATATATGATGATATCAAGGTAAATACATTGTTTGTTCTCTATTAATATCTTTCATTTGCTAACTATCCCTATCAGTAGTTAGTGCCCTTAGTAGTTTGAATCTTTTATTTAGCTGGCAGTAGTGGCGCTTGCTGTATTGCAGTAGTGGGAGAAACGAAGATTATTGTGAGGTAAGTGATTTAGTGATTTGTGAAAGGTATAGTTTAATGTTAGTCAGGGCCATTCTTTTGTAGGGATTTTTGAAAGTCAGATTGCGTTGCGCTAAAAATATTGTGTGTCAGTTTAAGCACAGTCCTGTATAATTGTTCAAAGGGGACGTTTCAACGTTCTGCTGTTTTCCTTTTTATTCGTCATGTGTGACACTGCAGTAGAGTGACGCCCACCACAAAAGACGTATTCTTTACATTCAATTTCAGCGTATACGTCGCGAGTGCCATATGACAGGGCCTGTCTCTCGATGTCGATTTGTATTTGGTGTCTCTTAAGTGTCGGTCTGCAGTAGGCCGCTGTTGGCCGAGCGACGTGCAGTCGCCTTACATGAAGCCCCATGGGCAACGCCAGCGCCACTGTGGACAACAGCATACTGTAGCCAGAGAGAGGAGCCGAAAGGCGCATTTCGCAGTCGAGCCACGCTATCCCACAAGCTGTGCACTAGGTCAGGATTGCGCAGACCGCAAACTTTTGCTGGCCCGAAGCTCGTCGTCGATCGTAAGGGCGAAACATTCAAGAGATTAGGAAAACGGCAATTTGGACAACCCCAGCAGCAGCTGTGTGCCAAATCCGATATCTGGTCGAGGGCTGCAAGATTCAGTATGATGAAGTAACAATTTGGGTATAGCTCACAAAAGCTAAGCTGCCGTCTTCTTAGCTCAGTGGTAGAGCACTGGTCTCGTAAACCAGGGGTCGTGAGTTCGAACCTCACAGAAGGCATTCATTTTTTACACCTTCCTGCAAGGAGCGGAGCTATCTCGAGCAACATCTAACACATGGCAGTACACTGAATGAAAGGGATGTTCTACAACCTATGACAAGTATTCTACTGGCCTCAGAGGTTTTCTGAATTCATAGGCAGAACATTGGTTTGTATGCATTTTGTAGTATAATGTCATGCTTGGCGATGTCATTCGTTTACGAGCCTCGCTACAGTGTGCATGCACGTTATCCATGTGAAGAGGCGTAAGCAAATGCTACCACTCGCGTTGATATACAGAGCGCAAGGGAGCCAAAGTCAAGGCCTCCGTGGCGCAATCGGCTAGCGCGTTCGGCTGTTAACCGAAAGGTTGGTGGTTCGAGCCCACCCAGGGGCGAAATCGTTTTAACCGGCACCGAGGTGAGGACATACGTCAACTTTGTTAGAGATGCACAGCTAGTGTGACAATTTGGCTGTGTTTGAGTGATGCCACAGAGCCTTATACACATTCAGCCAGGTGACACTGTAGGTAAAAACATGGCCCTACACAGACGTTCTGCTGATTTCCTTTTTATTCGTCATGTGTGACACTGCAGTAGAGTGACGCCCACCACAAAAGACGTATTCTTTACATTCAATTTCAGCGTATACGTCGCGAGTGCCATATGACAGGGCCTGTCTCTCGATGTCGATTTGTATTTGGTGTCTTTTAAGTGTCGGTCTGCAGTAGGCCGCTGTTGGCCGAGCGACGTGCAGTCGCCTTACATGAAGCCCCATGGGCAACGCCAGCGTCACTGTGGACAACAGCATACTGTAGCCAGAGAGAGGAGCCGAAAGGCGCATTTCGCAGTCGAGCCACGCTATCCCACAAGCTGTGCACTAGGTCAGGATTGCGCAGACCGCAAACTTTTGCTGGCCCGAAGCTCGTCGTCGATCGTAAGGGCGAAACATTCAAGAGATTTGGAAAACGGCAATTTGGACAACCCCAGCAGCAGCTGTGTGCCAAATCCGATATCTGGTCGAGGGCTGCAAGATTCAGTATGATGAAGTAACAATTTGGGGATAGCTCACAAACGCTAAGCTGCCGCCTTCTTAGCTCAGTGGTAGAGCACTGTTCTCGTAAACCAGGGGTCGTGAGTTCGAACCTCACAGAAGGCATTCATTTTTTACACCTTCCTGCAAGGAGCGGAGCTATCTCGAGCAACATCTAACACATGGCAGTACACTGAATGAAAGGGATGTTCTACAACCTATGACAAGTATTCTACTGGCCTCAGAGGTTTTCTGAATTCATAGGCAGAACATTGGTTTGTATGCATTTTGTAGTATAATGTCATGCTTGGCGATGTCATTCGTTTACGAGCCTCGCTACAGTGTGCATGCACGTTATCCATGTGAAGAGGCGTAAGCAAATGCTACCACTCGCGTTGATATACAGAGCGCAAGGGAGCCAAAGTCAAGGCCTCCGTGGCGCAATCGGCTAGCGCGTTCGGCTGTTAACCGAAAGGTTGGTGGTTCGAGCCCACCCGGGGGCGAAATCGTTTTAACCGGCACCGAGGTGAGGACATACGTCAACTTTGTTAGAGATGCACAGCTAGTGTGACAATTTGGCTGTGTTTGAGTGATGCCACAGAGCCTTATACACATTCAGCCAGGTGACACTGTAGGTAAAAACATGGCCCTACACAGACGCCATATGAAACGTCCCCTTTGAACAATTATACATGACTGTGCTTAAACTGACACACAATATTTTGTTAGCGCAACGCAATCTGACTTTCAATAATCCCTACAAAAGAATGGCCCTGACTAACATTAAACTATACCTTTCACAAATCACTTACCTCACAAAAATCTTCGCTGCTCAAGCTACTGCAATACAGCGAGCGCCACTACTGCCAGCTAAATAAAAGATTCAAACTACTGAAGGCACTAACTACTGATAGGGATAGTTAGCAAATGAAAGATATTAATAGAGAACAAACAATGTATTTACCTTAATATCATCACAAGTCATAATATATATATATCAGTTCATGACAAATTGCAAAACTTCGCCATCTCTCTCCCCACATCCATCACTGCTTGCGGCTCACCTCCAACTGCGCAACGCTACGCGCTGTTCACAGCCAGCTGCCTAACACTACAATGGCGAGTATTACAACAATGCAAAGCAGACACAGACTGCCCACAGCACAGCCAGTGATTGTCATACAGAGGTGGCGTTACCAATAAAAAACCTAAACAGCCTACTTACATAGAGAAAACATAAACAGCCTACTTACATAGAGAAAACATAAACAGCCTACTTACTTTGATGATCCATCAATACCATTATCTCTACAAGGACTACAGTGGGTCTGCACCTCTGGTGGCCCACCAATACCATACTCTCTACCAGGACTACAGTGGGTCTGCTCTGTGATGACCTACCTACCAATATTCTTCCAAACTACGACTGACTCTGCTGTGGGTTTGCTCTGTTGTGGCCCGTTATCTGTCAGCATGTCAAGAGTCAGCACTGTCTTTCCGTTGGAAGGACAACACTACTTCTTCAAGACTGCATGGAAATCCACTACTTCTGTGTGCAATTTCTTTTACTAATGAGACTTTGTGAAAAAAAACCTGTAATTACTGTTATGATGTACGATTAGGACTGTCTTTATGGACTGTGAGACAATTTTAGCTTTTGACCAACATAATATCAATAAGTGTGAGCATTTGATTTCTTTGTTATTGTAATTATGAAAAATTTTTTCAAATCTGTATTGGCCACTGCCCCATCCAATTTGTAAAAATTTTTGTGGGGAGCATGGGGGCTATGTAAGTAGGCTGTTTATGTTTTCTCTATGTAAGTAGGCTGTTTATGTTTTCTCTATGTAAGTAGGCTGTTTAGGATTTTTATTAGTAACGCCACCTCTATATGAAAATCACTGGCTGTGCTGTGTGCAGTCTGTGGCTGCTTTGCATTGTTGTAATACTCGCCATTGTAGTGTTGGGCAGCGGCAGCTGGATGTGAACAGCGCGTAGCGTTGCGCAGTTGGAGGTGAGCCGCCAGCAGTGGTGGATGTGGGGAGAGAGATGGCGGAGTTTTTGAAATTTGTCATGAACTGCTATATTTATATATGATGATATCAAGGTAAATACATTGTTTGTTCTCTATTAATATCTTTCATTTGCTAACTATCCCTATCAGTAGTTAGTGCCCTTAGTAGTTTGAATCTTTTATTTAGCTGGCAGTAGTGGCGCTTGCTGTATTGCAGTAGTGGGAGAAACGAAGATTATTGTGAGGTAAGTGATTTAGTGATTTGTGAAAGGTATAGTTTAATGTTAGTCAGGGCCATTCTTTTGTAGGGATTTTTGAAAGTCAGATTGCGTTGCGCTAAAAATATTGTGTGTCAGTTTAAGCACAGTCCTGTACAATTGTTCAAAGGGGACGTTTCAACGTTCTGCTGTTTTCCTTTTTATTCGTCATGTGTGACACTGCAGTAGAGTGACGCCCACCACAAAAGACGTATTCTTTACATTCAATTTCAGCGTATACGTCACGAGTGCCATATGACAGGGCCTGTCTCTCGATGTCGATTTGTATTTGGTGTCTCTTAAGTGTCGGTCTGCAGTAGGCCGCTGTTGGCCGAGCGACGTGCAGTCGCCTTACATGAAGCCCCATGGGCAACGCCAGCGCCACTGTGGACAACAGCATACTGTAGCCAGAGAGAGGAGCCGAAAGGCGCATTTCGCAGTCGAGCCACGCTATCCCACAAGCTGTGCACTAGGTCAGGATTGCGCAGACCGCAAACTTTTGCTGGCCCGAAGCTCGTCGTCGATCGTAAGGGCGAAACATTCAAGAGATTTGGAAAACGGCAATTTGGACAACCCCAGCAGCAGCTGTGTGCCAAATCCGATATCTGGTCGAGGGCTGCAAGATTCAGTATGATGAAGTAACAATTTGGGTATAGCTCACAAAAGCTAAGCTGCCGCCTTCTTAGCTCAGTGGTAGAGCACTGGTCTCGTAAACCAGGGGTCGTGAGTTCGAACCTCACAGAAGGCATTCATTTTTTACACCTTCCTGCAAGGAGCGGAGCTATCTCGAGCAACATCTAACACATGGCAGTACACTGAATGAAAGGGATGTTCTACAACCTATGACAAGTATTCTACTGGCCTCAGAGGTTTTCTGAATTCATAGGCAGAACATTGGTTTGTATGCATTTTGTAGTATAATGTCATGCTTGGCGATGTCATTCGTTTACGAGCCTCGCTACAGTGTGCATGCACGTTATCCATGTGAAGAGGCGTAAGCAAATGCTACCACTCGCGTTGATATACAGAGCGCAAGGGAGCCAAAGTCAAGGCCTCCGTGGCGCAATCGGCTAGCGCGTTCGGCTGTTAACCGAAAGGTAGGTGGTTCGAGCCCACCCGGGGGCGAAATCGTTTTAACCGGCACCGAGGTGAGGACATACGTCAACTTTGTTAGAGATGCACAGCTAGTGTGACAATTTGGCTGTGTTTGAGTGATGCCACAGAGCCTTATACACATTCAGCCAGGTGACACTGTAGGTAAAAACATGGCCCTACACAGACGTTCTGCTGTTTTCCTTTTTATTCGTCATGTGTGACACTGCAGTAGAGTGACGCCCACCACAAAAGACGTATTCTTTACATTCAATTTCAGCGTATACGTCGCGAGTGCCATATGACAGGGCCTGTCTCTCGATGTCGATTTGTATTTGGTGTCTCTTAAGTGTCGGTCTGCAGTAGGCCGCTGTTGGCCGAGCGACGTGCAGTCGCCTTACATGAAGCCCCATGGGCAACGCCAGCGCCACTGTGGACAACAGCATACTGTAGCCAGAGAGAGGAGCCGAAAGGCGCATTTCGCAGTCGAGCCACGCTATCCCACAAGCTGTGCACTAGGTCAGGATTGCGCAGACCGCAAACTTTTGCTGGCCCGAAGCTCGTCGTCGATCGTAAGGGCGAAACATTCAAGAGATTTGGAAAACGGCAATTTGGACAACCCCAGCAGCAGCTGTGTGCCAAATCCAATATCTGGTCGAGGGCTGCAAGATTCAGTATGATGAAGTAACAATTTGGGGATAGCTCACAAAAGCTAAGCTGCCGTCTTCTTAGCTCAGTGGTAGAGCACTGGTCTCGTAAACCAGGGGTCGTGAGTTCGAACCTCACAGAAGGCATTCATTTTTTACACCTTCCTGCAAGGAGCGGAGCTATCTCGAGCAACATCTAACACATGGCAGTACACTGAATGAAAGGGATGTTCTACAACCTATGACAAGTATTCTACTGGCCTCAGAGGTTTTCTGAATTCATAGGCAGAACATTGGTTTGTATGCATTTTGTAGTATAATGTCATGCTTGGCGATGTCATTCGTTTACGAGCCTCGCTACAGTGTGCATGCACGTTATCCATGTGAAGAGGCGTAAGCAAATGCTACCACTCGCGTTGATATACAGAGCGCAAGGGAGCCAAAGTCAAGGCCTCCGTGGCGCAATCGGCTAGCGCGTTCGGCTGTTAACCGAAAGGTTGGTGGTTCGAGCCCACCCAGGGGCGAAATCGTTTTAACCGGCACCGAGGTGAGGACATACGTCAACTTTGTTAGAGATGCACAGCTAGTGTGACAATTTGGCTGTGTTTGAGTGATGCCACAGAGCCTTATACACATTCAGCCAGGTGACACTGTAGGTAAAAACATGGCCCTACACAGACGTTCTGCTGATTTCCTTTTTATTCGTCATGTGTGACACTGCAGTAGAGTGACGCCCACCACAAAAGACGTATTCTTTACATTCAATTTCAGCGTATACGTCGCGAGTGCCATATGACAGGGCCTGTCTCTCGATGTCGATTTGTATTTGGTGTCTTTTAAGTGTCGGTCTGCAGTAGGCCGCTGTTGGCCGAGCGACGTGCAGTCGCCTTACATGAAGCCCCATGGGCAACGCCAGCGTCACTGTGGACAACAGCATACTGTAGCCAGAGAGAGGAGCCGAAAGGCGCATTTCGCAGTCGAGCCACGCTATCCCACAAGCTGTGCACTAGGTCAGGATTGCGCAGACCGCAAACTTTTGCTGGCCCGAAGCTCGTCGTCGATCGTAAGGGCGAAACATTCAAGAGATTTGGAAAACGGCAATTTGGACAACCCCAGCAGCAGCTGTGTGCCAAATCCGATATCTGGTCGAGGGCTGCAAGATTCAGTATGATGAAGTAACAATTTGGGGATAGCTCACAAACGCTAAGCTGCCGCCTTCTTAGCTCAGTGGTAGAGCACTGGTCTCGTAAACCAGGGGTCGTGAGTTCGAACCTCACAGAAGGCATTCATTTTTTACACCTTCCTGCAAGGAGCGGAGCTATCTCGAGCAACATCTAACACATGGCAGTACACTGAATGAAAGGGATGTTCTACAACCTATGACAAGTATTCTACTGGCCTCAGAGGTTTTCTGAATTCATAGGCAGAACATTGGTTTGTATGCATTTTGTAGTATAATGTCATGCTTGGCGATGTCATTCGTTTACGAGCCTCGCTACAGTGTGCATGCACGTTATCCATGTGAAGAGGCGTAAGCAAATGCTACCACTCGCGTTGATATACAGAGCGCAAGGGAGCCAAAGTCAAGGCCTCCGTGGCGCAATCGGCTAGCGCGTTCGGCTGTTAACCGAAAGGTTGGTGGTTCGAGCCCACCCGGGGGCGAAATCGTTTTAACCGGCACCGAGGTGAGGACATACGTCAACTTTGTTAGAGATGCACAGCTAGTGTGACAATTTGGCTGTGTTTGAGTGATGCCACAGAGCCTTATACACATTCAGCCAGGTGACACTGTAGGTAAAAACATGGCCCTACACAGACGCCATATGAAACGTCCCCTTTGAACAATTATACATGACTGTGCTTAAACTGACACACAATATTTTGTTAGCGCAACGCAATCTGACTTTCAATAATCCCTACAAAAGAATGGCCCTGACTAACATTAAACTATACCTTTCACAAATCACTTACCTCACAAAAATCTTCGCTGCTCAAGCTACTGCAATACAGCGAGCGCCACTACTGCCAGCTAAATAAAAGATTCAAACTACTGAAGGCACTAACTACTGATAGGGATAGTTAGCAAATGAAAGATATTAATAGAGAACAAACAATGTATTTACCTTAATATCATCACAAGTCATAATATATATATATCAGTTCATGACAAATTGCAAAACTTCGCCATCTCTCTCCCCACATCCATCACTGCTTGCGGCTCACCTCCAACTGCGCAACGCTACGCGCTGTTCACAGCCAGCTGCCTAACACTACAATGGCGAGTATTACAACAATGCAAAGCAGACACAGACTGCCCACAGCACAGCCAGTGATTGTCATACAGAGGTGGCGTTACCAATAAAAAACCTAAACAGCCTACTTACATAGAGAAAACATAAACAGCCTACTTACATAGAGAAAACATAAACAGCCTACTTACTTTGATGATCCATCAATACCATTATCTCTACAAGGACTACAGTGGGTCTGCACCTCTGGTGGCCCACCAATACCATACTCTCTACCAGGACTACAGTGGGTCTGCTCTGTGATGACCTACCTACCAATATTCTTCCAAACTACGACTGACTCTGCTGTGGGTTTGCTCTGTTGTGGCCCGTTATCTGTCAGCATGTCAAGAGTCAGCACTGTCTTTCCGTTGGAAGGACAACACTACTTCTTCAAGACTGCATGGAAATCCACTACTTCTGTGTGCAATTTCTTTTACTAATGAGACTTTGTGAAAAAAACCTGTAATTACTGTTATGATGTACGATTAGGACTGTCTTTATGGACTGTGAGACAATTTTAGCTTTTGACCAACATAATATCAATAAGTGTGAGCATTTGATTTCTTTGTTATTGTAATTATGAAAAATTTTTTCAAATCTGTATTGGCCACTGCCCCATCCAATTTGTAAAAATTTTTGTGGGGAGCATGGGGGCTATGTAAGTAGGCTGTTTATGTTTTCTCTATGTAAGTAGGCTGTTTATGTTTTCTCTATGTAAGTAGGCTGTTTAGGATTTTTATTAGTAACGCCACCTCTATATGAAAATCACTGGCTGTGCTGTGTGCAGTCTGTGGCTGCTTTGCATTGTTGTAATACTCGCCATTGTAGTGTTGGGCAGCGGCAGCTGGATGTGAACAGCGCGTAGCGTTGCGCAGTTGGAGGTGAGCCGCCAGCAGTGGTGGATGTGGGGAGAGAGATGGCGGAGTTTTTGAAATTTGTCATGAACTGCTATATTTATATATGATGATATCAAGGTAAATACATTGTTTGTTCTCTATTAATATCTTTCATTTGCTAACTATCCCTATCAGTAGTTAGTGCCCTTAGTAGTTTGAATCTTTTATTTAGCTGGCAGTAGTGGCGCTTGCTGTATTGCAGTAGTGGGAGAAACGAAGATTATTGTGAGGTAAGTGATTTAGTGATTTGTGAAAGGTATAGTTTAATGTTAGTCAGGGCCATTCTTTTGTAGGGATTTTTGAAAGTCAGATTGCGTTGCGCTAAAAATATTGTGTGTCAGTTTAAGCACAGTCCTGTACAATTGTTCAAAGGGGACGTTTCAACGTTCTGCTGTTTTC
Organism: Schistocerca serialis cubense; assembly: GCF_023864345.2. Classification (NCBI taxonomy): domain Eukaryota; kingdom Metazoa; phylum Arthropoda; class Insecta; order Orthoptera; family Acrididae; genus Schistocerca; species Schistocerca serialis. Next base: position 655,219,581 of record NC_064643.1, read on the forward strand.
CTTTTTATTCGTCATGTGTGACACTGCAGTAGAGTGACGCCCACCACAAAAGACGTATTCTTTACATTCAATTTCAGCGTATACGTCGCGAGTGCCATATGACAGGGCCTGTCTCTCGATGTCGATTTGTATTTGGTGTCTCTTAAGTGTCGGTCTGCAGTAGGCCGCTGTTGGCCGAGCGACGTGCAGTCGCCTTACATGAAGCCCCATGGGCAACGCCAGCGCCACTGTGGACAACAGCATACTGTAGCCAGAGAGAGGAGCCGAAAGGCGCATTTCGCAGTCGAGCCACGCTATCCCACAAGCTGTGCACTAGGTCAGGATTGCGCAGACCGCAAACTTTTGCTGGCCCGAAGCTCGTCGTCGATCGTAAGGGCGAAACATTCAAGAGATTTGGAAAACGGCAATTTGGACAACCCCAGCAGCAGCTGTGTGCCAAATCCGATATCTGGTCGAGGGCTGCAAGATTCAGTATGATGAAGTAACAATTTGGGTATAGCTCACAAAAGCTAAGCTGCCGCCTTCTTAGCTCAGTGGTAGAGCACTGGTCTCGTAAACCAGGGGTCGTGAGTTCGAACCTCACAGAAGGCATTCATTTTTTACACCTTCCTGCAAGGAGCGGAGCTATCTCGAGCAACATCTAACACATGGCAGTACACTGAATGAAAGGGATGTTCTACAACCTATGACAAGTATTCTACTGGCCTCAGAGGTTTTCTGAATTCATAGGCAGAACATTGGTTTGTATGCATTTTGTAGTATAATGTCATGCTTGGCGATGTCATTCGTTTACGAGCCTCGCTACAGTGTGCATGCACGTTATCCATGTGAAGAGGCGTAAGCAAATGCTACCACTCGCGTTGATATACAGAGCGCAAGGGAGCCAAAGTCAAGGCCTCCGTGGCGCAATCGGCTAGCGCGTTCGGCTGTTAACCGAAAGGTAGGTGGTTCGAGCCCACCCGGGGGCGAAATCGTTTTAACCGGCACCGAGGTGAGGACATACGTCAACTTTGTTAGAGATGCACAGCTAGTGTGACAATTTGGCTGTGTTTGAGTGATGCCACAGAGCCTTATACACATTCAGCCAGGTGACACTGTAGGTAAAAACATGGCCCTACACAGACGTTCTGCTGTTTTCCTTTTTATTCGTCATGTGTGACACTGCAGTAGAGTGACGCCCACCACAAAAGACGTATTCTTTACATTCAATTTCAGCGTATACGTCGCGAGTGCCATATGACAGGGCCTGTCTCTCGATGTCGATTTGTATTTGGTGTCTCTTAAGTGTCGGTCTGCAGTAGGCCGCTGTTGGCCGAGCGACGTGCAGTCGCCTTACATGAAGCCCCATGGGCAACGCCAGCGCCACTGTGGACAACAGCATACTGTAGCCAGAGAGAGGAGCCGAAAGGCGCATTTCGCAGTCGAGCCACGCTATCCCACAAGCTGTGCACTAGGTCAGGATTGCGCAGACCGCAAACTTTTGCTGGCCCGAAGCTCGTCGTCGATCGTAAGGGCGAAACATTCAAGAGATTTGGAAAACGGCAATTTGGACAACCCCAGCAGCAGCTGTGTGTCGAGGGCTGCAAGATTCAGTATGATGAAGTAACAATTTGGGGATAGCTCACAAACGCAAAGCTGCCGCCTTCTTAGCTCAGTGGTAGAGCACTGGTCTCGTAAACCAGGGGTCGTGAGTTCGAACCTCACAGAAGGCATTCATTTTTTACACCTTCCTGCAAGGAGCGGAGCTATCTCGAGCAACATCTAACACATGGCAGTACACTGAATGAAAGGGATGTTCTACAACCTATGACAAGTATTCTACTGGCCTCAGAGGTTTTCTGAATTCATAGGCAGAACATTGGTTTGTATGCATTTTGTAGTATAATGTCATGCTTGGCGATGTCATTCGTTTACGAGCCTCGCTACAGTGTGCATGCACGTTATCCATGTGAAGAGGCGTAAGCAAATGCTACCACTCGCGTTGATATACAGAGCGCAAGGGAGCCAAAGTCAAGGCCTCCGTGGCGCAATCGGCTAGCGCGTTCGGCTGTTAACCGAAAGGTAGGTGGTTCGAGCCCACCCGGGGGCGAAATCGTTTTAACCGGCACCGAGGTGAGGACATACGTCAACTTTGTTAGAGATGCACAGCTAGTGTGACAATTTGGCTGTGTTTGAGTGATGCCACAGAGCCTTATACACATTCAGCCAGGTGACACTGTAGGTAAAAACATGGCCCTACACAGACGTTCTGCTGTTTTCCTTTTTATTCGTCATGTGTGACACTGCAGTAGAGTGACGCCCACCACAAAAGACGTATTCTTTACATTCAATTTCAGCGTATACGTCGCGAGTGCCATATGACAGGGCCTGTCTCTCGATGTCGATTTGTATTTGGTGTCTCTTAAGTGTCGGTCTGCAGTAGGCCGCTGTTGGCCGAGCGACGTGCAGTCGCCTTACATGAAGCCCCATGGGCAACGCCAGCGCCACTGTGGACAACAGCATACTGTAGCCAGAGAGAGGAGCCGAAAGGCGCATTTCGCAGTCGAGCCACGCTATCCCACAAGCTGTGCACTAGGTCAGGATTGCGCAGACCGCAAACTTTTGCTGGCCCGAAGCTCGTCGTCGATCGTAAGGGCGAAACATTCAAGAGATTTGGAAAACGGCAATTTGGACAACCCCAGCAGCAGCTGTGTGCCAAATCCGATATCTGGTCGAGGGCTGCAAGATTCAGTATGATGAAGTAACAATTTGGGGATAGCTCACAAACGCTAAGCTGCCGCCTTCTTAGCTCAGTGGTAGAGCACTGGTCTCGTAAACCAGGGGTCGTGAGTTCGAACCTCACAGAAGGCATTCATTTTTTACACCTTCCTGCAAGGAGCGGAGCTATCTCGAGCAACATCTAACACATGGCAGTACACTGAATGAAAGGGATGTTCTACAACCTATGACAAGTATTCTACTGGCCTCAGAGGTTTTCTGAATTCATAGGCAGAACATTGGTTTGTATGCATTTTGTAGTATAATGTCATGCTTGGCGATGTCATTCGTTTACGAGCCTCGCTACAGTGTGCATGCACGTTATCCATGTGAAGAGGAGTAAGCAAATGCTACCACTCGCGTTGATATACAGAGCGCAAGGGAGCCAAAGTCAAGGCCTCCGTGGCGCAATCGGCTAGCGCGTTCGGCTGTTAACCGAAAGGTTGGTGGTTCGAGCCCACCCGGGGGCGAAATCGTTTTAACCGGCACCGAGGTGAGGACATACGTCAACTTTGTTAGAGATGCACAGCTAGTGTGACAATTTGGCTGTGTTTGAGTGATGCCACAGAGCCTTATACACATTCAGCCAGGTGACACTGTAGGTAAAAACATGGCCCTACACAGACGCCATATGAAACGTCCCCTTTGAACAATTATACATGACTGTGCTTAAACTGACACACAATATTTTGTTAGCGCAACGCAATCTGACTTTCAATAATCCCTACAAAAGAATGGCCCTGACTAACATTAAACTATACCTTTCACAAATCACTTACCTCACAAAAATCTTCGCTGCTCAAGCTACTGCAATACAGCGAGCGCCACTACTGCCAGCTAAATAAAAGATTCAAACTACTGAAGGCACTAACTACTGATAGGGATAGTTAGCAAATGAAAGATATTAATAGAGAACAAACAATGTATTTACCTTAATATCATCACAAGTCATAATATATATATATCAGTTCATGACAAATTGCAAAACTTCGCCATCTCTCTCCCCACATCCATCACTGCTTGCGGCTCACCTCCAACTGCGCAACGCTACGCGCTGTTCACAGCCAGCTGCCTAACACTACAATGGCGAGTATTACAACAATGCAAAGCAGACACAGACTGCCCACAGCACAGCCAGTGATTGTCATACAGAGGTGGCGTTACCAATAAAAAACCTAAACAGCCTACTTACATAGAGAAAACATAAACAGCCTACTTACATAGAGAAAACATAAACAGCCTACTTACTTTGATGATCCATCAATACCATTATCTCTACAAGGACTACAGTGGGTCTGCACCTCTGGTGGCCCACCAATACCATACTCTCTACCAGGACTACAGTGGGTCTGCACTGTGATGACCTACCTACCAATATTCTTCCAAACTACGACTGACTCTGCTGTGGGTTTGCTCTGTTGTGGCCCGTTATCTGTCAGCATGTCAAGAGTCAGCACTGTCTTTCCGTTGGAAGGACAACACTACTTCTTCAAGACTGCATGGAAATCCACTACTTCTGTGTGCAATTTCTTTTACTAATGAGACTTTGTGAAAAAAAACCTGTAATTACTGTTATGATGTACGATTAGGACTGTCTTTATGGACTGTGAGACAATTTTAGCTTTTGACCAACATAATATCAATAAGTGTGAGCATTTGATTTCTTTGTTATTGTAATTATGAAAATTTTTTCAAATCTGTATTGGCCACTGCCCCATCCAATTTGTAAAAATTTTTGTGGGGAGCATGGGGGCTATGTAAGTAGGCTGTTTATGTTTTCTCTATGTAAGTAGGCTGTTTATGTTTTCTCTATGTAAGTAGGCTGTTTAGGATTTTTATTAGTAACGCCACCTCTATATGAAAATCACTGGCTGTGCTGTGTGCAGTCTGTGGCTGCTTTGCATTGTTGTAATACTCGCCATTGTAGTGTTGGGCAGCGGCAGCTGGATGTGAACAGCGCGTAGCGTTGCGCAGTTGGAGGTGAGCCGCCAGCAGTGGTGGATGTGGGGAGAGAGATGGCGGAGTTTTTGAAATTTGTCATGAACTGCTATATTTATATATGATGATATCAAGGTAAATACATTGTTTGTTCTCTATTAATATCTTTCATTTGCTAACTATCCCTATCAGTAGTTAGTGCCCTTAGTAGTTTGAATCTTTTATTTAGCTGGCAGTAGTGGCGCTTGCTGTATTGCAGTAGTGGGAGAAACGAAGATTATTGTGAGGTAAGTGATTTAGTGATTTGTGAAAGGTATAGTTTAATGTTAGTCAGGGCCATTCTTTTGTAGGGATTTTTGAAAGTCAGATTGCGTTGCGCTAAAAATATTGTGTGTCAGTTTAAGCACAGTCCTGTACAATTGTTCAAAGGGGACGTTTCAACGTTCTGCTGTTTTCCTTTTTATTCGTCATGTGTGACACTGCAGTAGAGTGACGCCCACCACAAAAGACGTATTCTTTACATTCAATTTCAGCGTATACGTCGCGAGTGCCATATGACAGGGCCTGTCTCTCGATGTCGATTTGTATTTGGTGTCTCTTAAGTGTCGGTCTGCAGTAGGCCGCTGTTGGCCGAGCGACGTGCAGTCGCCTTACATGAAGCCCCATGGGCAACGCCAGCGCCACTGTGGACAACAGCATACTGTAGCCAGAGAGAGGAGCCGAAAGGCGCATTTCGCAGTCGAGCCACGCTATCCCACAAGCTGTGCACTAGGTCAGGATTGCGCAGACCGCAAACTTTTGCTGGCCCGAAGCTCGTCGTCGATCGTAAGGGCGAAACATTCAAGAGATTTGGAAAACGGCAATTTGGACAACCCCAGCAGCAGCTGTGTGCCAAATCCGATATCTGGTCGAGGGCTGCAAGATTCAGTATGATGAAGTAACTATTTGGGTATAGCTCACAAAAGCTAAGCTGCCGCCTTCTTAGCTCAGTGGTAGAGCACTGGTCTCGTAAACCAGGGGTCGTGAGTTCGAACCTCACAGAAGGCATTCATTTTTTACACCTTCCTGCAAGGAGCGGAGCTATCTCGAGCAACATCTAACACATGGCAGTACACTGAATGAAAGGGATGTTCTACAACCTATGACAAGTATTCTACTGGCCTCAGAGGTTTTCTGAATTCATAGGCAGAACATTGGTTTGTATGCATTTTGTAGTATAATGTCATGCTTGGCGATGTCATTAGTTTACGAGCCTCGCTACAGTGTGCATGCACGTTATCCATGTGAAGAGGCGTAAGCAAATGCTACCACTCGCGTTGATATACAGAGCGCAAGGGAGCCAAAGTCAAGGCCTCCGTGGCGCAATCGGCTAGCGCGTTCGGCTGTTAACCGAAAGGTAGGTGGTTCGAGCCCACCCGGGGGCGAAATCGTTTTAACCGGCACCGAGGTGAGGACATACGTCAACTTTGTTAGAGATGCACAGCTAGTGTGACAATTTGGCTGTGTTTGAGTGATGCCACAGAGCCTTATACACATTCAGCCAGGTGACACTGTAGGTAAAAACATGGCCCTACACAGACGTTCTGCTGTTTTCCTTTTTATTCGTCATGTGTGACACTGCAGTAGAGTGACGCCCACCACAAAAGACGTATTCTTTACATTCAATTTCAGCGTATACGTCGCGAGTGCCATATGACAGGGCCTGTCTCTCGATGTCGATTTGTATTTGGTGTCTCTTAAGTGTCGGTCTGCAGTAGGCCGCTGTTGGCCGAGCGACGTGCAGTCGCCTTACATGAAGCCCCATGGGCAACGCCAGCGCCACTGTGGACAACAGCATACTGTAGCCAGAGAGAGGAGCCGAAAGGCGCATTTCGCAGTCGAGCCACGCTATCCCACAAGCTGTGCACTAGGTCAGGATTGCGCAGACCGCAAACTTTTGCTGGCCCGAAGCTCGTCGTCGATCGTAAGGGCGAAACATTCAAGAGATTTGGAAAACGGCAATTTGGACAACCCCAGCAGCAGCTGTGTGCCAAATCCGATATCTGGTCGAGGGCTGCAAGATTCAGTATGATGAAGTAACAATTTGGGGATAGCTCACGAACGTAAAGCTGCTGCCTGCTTAGCTCAGTGGCAGTTCCGCTTTAGACGCCGTGCAGTGTGGACGTGCCTAGTCTTCCGCTCCGCCGTAGCGTTACGTATAGTGGACTATAGCGTTTGTTTACGTGTTGTGTTGCAACTTCTGTGAGTGTTTCTCCGTCGTTGTTTAGTACCTTGTGTTACTTTCTGTCCTTATTTCAGTGTGTTTTGTGTAGCGGTTTCGACCGCGTATTTTGAAAATGTCGTCCCAGGTTATTCCTCGTCAGGCTACAGTTAGTTTTACTTTTGACAAGTCAACCCGCCATGTGCAACCTAGTTCCCTTGAGATTCATGATTGGTTGGTAGATACCTTTGGTGTTCATTCGGATCAGGTGCATACTGCTTATTTTGATACAGAACTGTATGTTTTCTTTGTTAAGTTTATGGACCCACTTCAGGTTGATAAAATTCTTTCTAAATATGGTCATCAAGTTCTCTTTCGGCATCGGGATGATTCTGTAAGTACCGTGCTGCTTTCCAATGCTTCCATCACGTATACCAATGTTCGTGTTTACAACCTTCCACCGGAGGTGGATAATGTCTATCATAAGGAGGGTCTACAAAAGTATGGTGATGTAAAGAGCATTCGCCTTGAACGCTGGTCAAGCCAACATCGCCTGCAATGTTACAGTGGTATTCGTTCAGTCGAAATGCACGTTAAGCAGAATATTCCATCTCACCTGCAGATCGGTGGATATCGTGTCCATGTAACATATAGTGGTCAGGTTGGCACCTGTTTTTTGTGCAATGAAAGTGGTCACGTGCGTACCGACTGTCCGCGGAGGGTTTTTGTTTTAAAAAATTCTCTCGAACAGCGTCGCAAGTTAACGGTCGCTGACCTCGTTGCAGGTGGTTCTGCTCTTGGTGTAGCACAGTCCAGTGGTAGTAGCGCTCCGCCACAGGTTTTGCGCACCCCTGACACAGAATTTCCTCCTTTGCGTGCTAAATCTGATGTTGTTCCGTCTGTCCCTCAGGTGGGTGTGCCACTTTTGAATAATAAGAGGCGTCGCCCACACGATGGAAATAGTACGGATGAGGATCTCCCTGAGATGCCCCAGTCCGAGCGACCGGCATCCTCCGAGCCACTGTGTACTGTAGCTGCTCCCTGCTTTCCTGAGGTAACGGTTCCGGTGGCGGCTGCTGGCGCCCCTCCGGCCTCCGACGCAGCTTCTCTCGAGTCGGATCGTCGGTCGGGCCTGTTGGCGCCGTCTTCCGAACCGACTTCGATGTCACAACAAGTGGAGCCGCGACAACTTCCTGCTTCGCTGCCCCATACCTCTGCCAGCGGAGCTGCTCCGCTTCCGTCCAACTTTGCGGCCTCGGACCTTCCTGCTCACGATTCGCCTCCGTGCAGTCCATGTTTGCCGGAAGCTAGTGTAAGTGTTGACCATTCCGTTTTGTCGGAGTTTCCCCCCGCGACCCCGGATCCCGCATGTGGACCGGCGCGGGTGGTGTCGGATACAGAACTTGACCCTCCTACGTCACCGGCGGCTGAAGCTTCCTTGCCCGTCAGCCGACGCAAGTTACGCGTTCAGCCGAACGTTAATGCTGTTCGTAAAAAACCGAAGCGTAAGGGATCCGCGGAACGGGGTACCAGTCCCCCTCCCTCGGATGCCTCCGTCTCCCCTGCTATGGACTGTGACGTTGGTGCGTCGGTGTAGGTGATTTCCTTTCTCGCTTTTCTCTCTATGGTTCAAGCATACACCTTTCTTACCTTAAATCTTAACCGTATTGAGTCCGACGTTCGCATTGCCTCTTTGCGGCAGTTTATTTACGACGCCTGTGCGGACGTAGTGTTCTTGCAGGAAGTGTTGTTTTCTGATCTCTCTCTACCTGGATTTCAAACTGTTTTTAATGTCGCGCCGGAATATTCAACAGGAACTGCTCTTTTCTTTCGAGAGGGCATTCCTATTACTGACATTGAATTCCTTGACTCTGGCCGTGGGATTGGTTGTCGTCTTTTTGATCTCCGCCTCGTTGTTTTGTATGCCCCCTCTGGTTCGGGTCACACTGTGGCTCGATCGCGCTTTTATAAAGAAGAGCTTATTTATCTTTTGCGCCAGAGTCCTCGGAGTCTCCTGCTCGGAGGCGATTTTAATTGTGTTTTACGCCCTGCAGACCAGTCCCCCAATTTTAATTATTGCCGTGATTTACATGACTTAGTTCGTACGATGCATCTGCGTGATGTTTGGGAACACAAATATCCAACCCTGGTGAAATATACGTTTTTTACCGCGTCCTCATGCAGTAGACTCGACAGATTCTATTTATCTGATTTTTTTATGTGATAAAATTCTTTCTGTCGATGTTATTCCTACTAGTTTTTCTGACCATTGTGCTTTTACTGCAACTGTAAATCTTAGTCACCAACCTGCAAAACTTTATCGTTCCCAGTGGATGTTAAATGTTTCCCACCTTGCCGACAGTGCTATGGATGATGTTATAAGTGGCGTGTGGGAGCGATGTCTTCGCTCTGTCCCGCGATACCCCTCCTTGCTGGTTTGGTGGACTGCGTTTGCCAAGCCCAAGATTCGTCAGACTTTGATTTTTTACTGTGCTGCAAGGGCGCGTGATTTTAAGAACACGTATGAATATTACTACTCTGTCCTGCGTGAACTATATGACGCGGCGGGTACCTCTCCTCTGCGGATCCATGATGTTCGTCGTATTAAAGCCAAGCTCTTGAGCCTTAAACGACGACAGATGCATGGTCTGCGAGTTAAGTCGAAACCTCACTCTCTTATTGAAGGTGAGCTGACATCCTTGTACCACCTGCTACGGCATCAGACTCGTCGTCGTCGCTCCTTCATCTCTTCTCTTACGGTGGATGATGGACGGCAGCTTATTGCACAGGAGGAAATGGTTCGTGCTCTCCATCAGTATTACGCTAGTCTCTATTCTGCCGATGATTCTGGTGAGTCTCTTTCGGATGATGTCCTTGGGGATCTAACTGCGACGATCACGCCTGACGCGAACGGCGAATTTCTCCGGGAGTTCCAGGTAGATGAGGTTTTCGATTTTATTGCTCGCTCTCCGTCCAGTAAATCGCCGGGTCCAGACGGCCTGCCTAAAGAATTTTATCTCCGTTTTTGGCCTCTTTTGGGTGGCATTTTTACGCAGATTTTAAATGAGATTGTCAGGGGGATGGATGTGCCTGCCGATTTTAAAGTAGGGAAAATTGTTTTAATCCCGAAGTCCTCTGGTCGTTTATCTGCTGCCAATCTTCGTCCGCTCACATTGCTGAATTTTGACTACAAGACAGCTGCTAGAGCGCTCAATAGCCGGTTGTCCTCTCTGCTTCGGGGTGTGATTGGTGCACATCAATGTTGTTTTCATGATAGATCTATTCTGACACCAGTAGCCGAATATCGGGATGTTGTCTCGGTTGCGGCGGTTACAAACGTACATTGTGCCTTTGCCTTCCTTGATTTTCATAAGGCTTTTGATCACGTCAGTCATGTGTTTTTAGATCGTGTTTTAGGTACAATAGGTTTTAACGCTTCATCACGTGGTGTTCTTGGCAATTTGTATAGGGGAATAACAGCTCGGGTGTCAGTCAATGGGCAGCTGACGCCGCCCATTGCTATCCGCCGCGGAGTGCCTCAGGGTAGTCCGCTCTCTATGTCTTTATTCGTATTGTCCCTGGAACCGCTGCTTCGGACTATTGCTCTCAAGCTTCAGGGTATGTCCCTCTCTGGTGGGAAGCTCTCGGTTAAGGCATATGCGGATGATGTCGTTGTTCTCCTCCGTCAACGTGATGATATCCCGTTGTTGAAAGGGGCAGTTGATGCATACTGTCGTGTCTCTGGAGCGCGTCTCAATCAGGGTAAATGTAAGTTCCTTGATATTCGAGGATTTCGCGATGCTGACGTCCCTTGGGCCACTGTTGTCGATCGCCATACGTCCTTGGGGATTATCATTGATCGGTGTCCTCTAAAAATGGCGGCTCTCAATTGGAAATCGGTCACCGAGAAGATACAGGGGGCTCTGATGGTCCATGAGCAGCGCTCTGCTACCATTTTGCAAAAAGTCAGAATTTTAGACACCTACGTTCTATGTAAAGCTTATTATGTTGCTCAGCTGTTCCCACTTCCCATGATGGTGGCGAAAAGGTTGCGCCAATTGTCTAGCAGGTTTATATGGAAGGGCCATCTATTCAAGTTACGTTACGAGGTAATGACGAAACCGCGTCTCTCCGGAGGCTTGGGCCTCTCTGACATTACTCGCAAGGCGTCTGCTTTGTACGTCCGCCGAACGACTCTAATTGTTACGCAAGAAGTGACTTCGATTACATCCAGGCTTTTTACTGTTGTGCGTCCGGCGAGCCTTGCTCCACCTGTCGATGTCGGACGCCTAAATTTTAAGTTGAAACACATTCGGGAATTTTACATTGCGGTGAGTTACCTCGGTGACGTCTTCTTGCGGCGACCGGTGCCAACGACCAAGGGCTTGATTGCCCGCTGGGAGGGGCTGGCCGGTCCCAATCCAATAGAACTGGCGTCTCCATCTGTGTCCTGGAGGAACGTCTGGAAGAATGTTAGTCTGCCGATCCACTCTATGGCCGTGGCGTCCACGTGGTATAGGGTAATAAATAATTTGGTTCCCACCAATGTACGACTGCACCGTATTGGTCTTTCTGACACGGACACCTGTACTCGGTGTGGTCTCGTGGATACCCTTGAACATCGATTCACCTGCTGTGGGCACCTTGCTAATTGGCGTTGGCTCAGGAAACAACTTGCCTTTGTCACTAGGTCTGCTGAAGCCGCTTATACTATTGACATCATCGTCCGGCCCGATTCTTCCTTTTTTCCGCGAACGAAGCTCCATACCGTCATGTGGTTGATTGGCCATTTCGTACATTTTGTCAACAGTTGTCATGAAGAGGATGGACACCTAGCGTTTCGGCAGTACATGCTTACTGCTTACTGGCAGCGCTTACGATTGCCAGGCCTCCGAGATGATTTTGCCAATATGCTTAGCCTGACATTTGAAAGAGAGGGTGTTGGCTAAGGTCACCTCTGTGAGCCATTTTCTTTTATACTGTTTCTGGATTTGCCGCCTTTATGTATGTTTCTTCTCTACACCAGGACTGAAGTTTCCGTGTTTTTTTTTTTTTTTTTTTTTTTAAATCATTATTTCACAAAGCAGTCTACATTATATAGTCATGTTTTAGGATTTTAATTTCAGTAGTGTACTTCTTTTGAAGTGGCTGTGTTGTGGATGTTCCTTAATATTTTTTTTCAATAGATATATTTGTTAGAGGAATAATAATTACGCTTTCATTTGCTCATAATGAGCTGAGACTGAATTGCAGGCATTTAAAAAAAAAAAAAAATGTGGTAGAGTGTCTGCTTCGCATGCAGAAAGTCCTGGGTTCAAATCCCAGCTCCTCCAATTTTTGTTTCTCCGTTAAAAAAAAAAAAAAAAAAAAAAAAAAAAAAAAAAAAAAAAGGGGGCAGAGCACTGGTCTTATATATCAAAATAAAAAAAAAAAAAAAAAAAAAAAAAAAAAAAAAAAAAGTGGTAGAGCACTGGTCTCGTAAACCAGGGGTCGTGAGTTCGAACCTCACAGAAGGCATTCATTTTTTACACCTTCCTGCAAGGAGCGGAGCTATCTCGAGCAACATCTAACACATGGCAGTACACTGAATGAAAGGGATGTTCTACAACCTATGACAAGTATTCTACTGGCCTCAGAGGTTTTCTGAATTCATAGGCAGAACATTGGTTTGTATGCATTTTGTAGTATAATGTCATGCTTGGCGATGTCATTCGTTTACGAGCCTCGCTACAGTGTGCATGCACGTTATCCATGTGAAGAGGCGTAAGCAAATGCTACCACTCGCGTTGATATACAGAGCGCAAGGAAGCCAAAGTCAAGGCCTCCGTGGCGCAATCGGCTAGCGCGTTCGGCTGTTAACCGAAAGGTTGGTGGTTCGAGCCCACCCGGGGGCGAAATCGTTTTAACCGGCACCGAGGTGAGGACATACGTCAACTTTGTTAGAGATGCACAGCTAGTGTGACAATTTGGCTGTGTTTGAGTGATGCCACAGAGCCTTATACACATTCAGCCAGGTGACACTGTAGGTAAAAACATGGCCCTACACAGACGCCATATGAAACGTCCCCTTTGAACAATTATACATGACTGTGCTTAAACTGGCACACAATATTTTGTTAGCGCAACGCAATCCGACTTTCAATAATCCCTACAAAAGAATGGCCCTGACTAACATTAAACTATACCTTTCACAAATCACTTACCTCACAAAAATCTTCGCTGCTCAAGCTACTGCAATACAGCGAGCGCCACTACTGCCAGCTAAATAAAAGATTCAAACTACTGAAGGCACTAACTACTGATAGGGATAGTTAGCAAATGAAAGATATTAATAGAGAACAAACAATGTATTTACCTTAATATCATCACAAGTCATAATATATATATATCAGTTCATGACAAATTGCAAAACTTCGCCATCTCTCTCCCCACATCCATCACTGCTTGCGGCTCACCTCCAACTGCGCAACGCTACGCGCTGTTCACAGCCAGCTGCCTAACACTACAATGGCGAGTATTACAACAATGCAAAGCAGACACAGACTGCCCACAGCACAGCCAGTGATTGTCATACAGAGGTGGCGTTACCAATAAAAAACCTAAACAGCCTACTTACATAGAGAAAACATAAACAGCCTACTTACATAGAGAAAACATAAACAGCCTACTTACTTTGATGATCCATCAATACCATTATCTCTACAAGGACTACAGTGGGTCTGCACCTCTGGTGGCCCACCAATACCATACTCTCTACCAGGACTACAGTGGGTCTGCTCTGTGATGACCTACCTACCAATATTCTTCCAAACTACGACTGACTCTGCTGTGGGTTTGCTCTGTTGTGGCCCGTTATCTGTCAGCATGTCAAGAGTCAGCACTGTCTTTCCGTTGGAAGGACAACACTACTTCTTCAAGACTGCATGGAAATCCACTACTTCCGTGTGCAATTTCTTTTACTAATGAGACTTTGTGAAAAAAAACCTGTAATTACTGTTATGATGTACGATTAGGACTGTCTTTATGGACTGTGAGACAATTTTAGCTTTTGACCAACATAATATCAATAAGTGTGAGCATTTGATTTCTTTGTTATTGTAATTATGAAAAATTTTTTCAAATCTGTATTGGCCACTGCCCCATCCAATTTGTAAAAATTTTTGTGGGGAGCATGGGGGCTATGTAAGTAGGCTGTTTATGTTTTCTCTATGTAAGTAGGCTGTTTATGTTTTCTCTATGTAAGTAGGCTGTTTAGGATTTTTATTAGTAACGCCACCTCTATATGAAAATCACTGGCTGTGCTGTGTGCAGTCTGTGGCTGCTTTGCATTGTTGTAATACTCGCCATTGTAGTGTTGGGCAGCGGCAGCTGGATGTGAACAGCGCGTAGCGTTGCGCAGTTGGAGGTGAGCCGCCAGCAGTGGTGGATGTGGGGAGAGAGATGGCGGAGTTTTTGAAATTTGTCATGAACTGCTATATTTATATATGATGATATCAAGGTAAATACATTGTTTGTTCTCTATTAATATCTTTCATTTGCTAACTATCCCTATCAGTAGTTAGTGCCCTTAGTAGTTTGAATCTTTTATTTAGCTGGCAGTAGTGGCGCTTGCTGTATTGCAGTAGTGGGAGAAACGAAGATTATTGTGAGGTAAGTGATTTAGTGATTTGTGAAAGGTATAGTTTAATGTTAGTCAGGGCCATTCTTTTGTAGGGATTTTTGAAAGTCAGATTGCGTTGCGCTAAAAATATTGTGTGTCAGTTTAAGCACAGTCCTGTATAATTGTTCAAAGGGGACGTTTCAACGTTCTGCTGTTTTCCTTTTTATTCGTCATGTGTGACACTGCAGTAGAGTGACGCCCACCACAAAAGACGTATTCTTTACATTCAATTTCAGCGTATACGTCGCGAGTGCCATATGACAGGGCCTGTCTCTCGATGTCGATTTGTATTTGGTGTCTCTTAAGTGTCGGTCTGCAGTAGGCCGCTGTTGGCCGAGCGACGTGCAGTCGCCTTACATGAAGCCCCATGGGCAACGCCAGCGCCACTGTGGACAACAGCATACTGTAGCCAGAGAGAGGAGCCGAAAGGCGCATTTCGCAGTCGAGCCACGCTATCCCACAAGCTGTGCACTAGGTCAGGATTGCGCAGACCGCAAACTTTTGCTGGCCCGAAGCTCGTCGTCGATCGTGAGGGCGAAACATTCAAGAGATTTGGAAAACGGCAATTAGGACAACCCCAGCAGCAGCTGTGTGCCAAATCCAATATCTGGTCGAGGGCTGCAAGATTCAGTATGATGAAGTAACAATTTGGGGATAGCTCACAAACGCTAAGCTGCCGCCTTCTTAGCTCAGTGGTAGAGCACTGGTCTCGTAAACCAGGGGTCGTGAGTTCGAACCTCACAGAAGGCATTCATTTTTTACACCTTCCTGCAAGGAGCGGAGCTATCTCGAGCAACATCTAACACATGGCAGTACACTGAATGAAAGGGATGTTCTACAACCTATGACAAGTATTCTACTGGCCTCAGAGGTTTTCTGAATTCATAGGCAGAACATTGGTTTGTATGCATTTTGTAGTATAATGTCATGCTTGGCGATGTCATTCGTTTACGAGCCTCGCTACAGTGTGCATGCACGTTATCCATGTGAAGAGGCGTAAGCAAATGCTACCACTCGCGTTGATATACAGAGCGCAAGGGAGCCAAAGTCAAGGCCTCCGTGGCGCAATCGGCTAGCGCGTTCGGCTGTTAACCGAAAGGTTGGTGGTTCGAGCCCACCCGGGGGCGAAATCGTTTTAACCGGCACCGAGGTGAGGACATACGTCAACTTTGTTAGAGATGCACAGCTAGTGTGACAATTTGGCTGTGTTTGAGTGATGCCACAGAGCCTTATACACATTCAGCCAGGTGACACTGTAGGTAAAAACATGGCCCTACACAGACGCCATATGAAACGTCCCCTTTGAACAATTATACATGACTGTGCTTAAACTGACACACAATATTTTGTTAGCGCAACGCAATCTGACTTTCAATAATCCCTACAAAAGAATGGCCCTGACTAACATTAAACTATACCTTTCACAAATCACTTACCTCACAAAAATCTTCGCTGCTCAAGCTACTGCAATACAGCGAGCGCCACTACTGCCAGCTAAATAAAAGATTCAAACTACTGAAGGCACTAACTACTGATAGGGATAGTTAGCAAATGAAAGATATTAATAGAGAACAAACAATGTATTTACCTTAATATCATCACAAGTCATAATATATATATATCAGTTCATGACAAATTGCAAAACTTCGCCATCTCTCTCCCCACATCCATCACTGCTTGCGGCTCACCTCCAACTGCGCAACGCTACGCGCTGTTCACAGCCAGCTGCCTAACACTACAATGGCGAGTATTACAACAATGCAAAGCAGACACAGACTGCCCACAGCACAGCCAGTGATTGTCATACAGAGGTGGCGTTACCAATAAAAAACCTAAACAGCCTACTTACATAGAGAAAACATAAACAGCCTACTTACATAGAGAAAACATAAACAGCCTACTTACTTTGATGATCCATCAATACCATTATCTCTACAAGGACTACAGTGGGTCTGCACCTCTGGTGGCCCACCAATACCATACTCTCTACCAGGACTACAGTGGGTCTGCTCTGTGATGACCTACCTACCAATATTCTTCCAAACTACGACTGACTCTGCTGTGGGTTTGCTCTGTTGTGGCCCGTTATCTGTCAGCATGTCAAGAGTCAGCACTGTCTTTCCGTTGGAAGGACAACACTACTTCTTCAAGACTGCATGGAAATCCACTACTTCTGTGTGCAATTTCTTTTACTAATGAGACTTTGTGAAAAAAAACCTGTAATTACTGTTATGATGTACGATTAGGACTGTCTTTATGGACTGTGAGACAATTTTAGCTTTTGACCAACATAATATCAATAAGTGTGAGCATTTGATTTCTTTGTTATTGTAATTATGAAAAATTTTTTCAAATCTGTATTGGCCACTGCCCCATCCAATTTGTAAAAATTTTTGTGGGGAGCATGGGGGCTATGTAAGTAGGCTGTTTATGTTTTCTCTATGTAAGTAGGCTGTTTATGTTTTCTCTATGTAAGTAGGCTGTTTAGGATTTTTATTAGTAACGCCACCTCTATATGAAAATCACTGGCTGTGCTGTGTGCAGTCTGTGGCTGCTTTGCATTGTTGTAATACTCGCCATTGTAGTGTTGGGCAGCGGCAGCTGGATGTGAACAGCGCGTAGCGTTGCGCAGTTGGAGGTGAGCCGCCAGCAGTGGTGGATGTGGGGAGAGAGATGGCGGAGTTTTTGAAATTTGTCATGAACTGCTATATTTATATATGATGATATCAAGGTAAATACATTGTTTGTTCTCTATTAATATCTTTCATTTGCTAACTATCCCTATCAGTAGTTAGTGCCCTTAGTAGTTTGAATCTTTTATTTAGCTGGCAGTAGTGGCGCTTGCTGTATTGCAGTAGTGGGAGAAACGAAGATTATTGTGAGGTAAGTGATTTAGTGATTTGTGAAAGGTATAGTTTAATGTTAGTCAGGGCCATTCTTTTGTAGGGATTTTTGAAAGTCAGATTGCGTTGCGCTAAAAATATTGTGTGTCAGTTTAAGCACAGTCCTGTATAATTGTTCAAAGGGGACGTTTCAACGTTCTGCTGTTTTCCTTTTTATTCGTCATGTGTGACACTGCAGTAGAGTGACGCCCACCACAAAAGACGTATTCTTTACATTCAATTTCAGCGTATACGTCGCGAGTGCCATATGACAGGGCCTGTCTCTCGATGTCGATTTGTATTTGGTGTGTCTTAAGTGTCGGTCTGCATAGGCCGCTGTTGGCCGAGCGACGTGCAGTCGCCTTACATGAAGCCCCATGGGCAACGCCAGTGCCACTGTGGACAACAGCATACTGTAGCCAGAGAGAGGAGCCGAAAGGCGCATTTTGGCAGTCGAGCCACGCTATCCCACAAGCTGTGCACTAGGTCAGGATTGCGCAGACCGCAAACTTTTGCTGGCCCGACGCTCGTCGTCGATCGTAAGGGCGAAACATTCAAGAGATTTGGAAAACGGCAATTTGGACAACCCCAGCAGCAGCTGTGTGCCAAATCCGATATCTGGTCGAGGGCTGCAAGATTCAGTATGATGAAGTAACAATTTGGGGATAGCTCACAAACGCTAAGCTGCCGCCTTCTTAGCTCAGTGGTGCAGTTCCGCTTGAGACGCGCTGGAGTGAGGAAGTGTCACGAGCTCCGAGTCCCTAGCGGTGTTTACGTTTTGCTGTTTGTCTCTCATCGCGTGTTGTGTTCCCGTTCCGTGTTTCAGTTCCGTGTTGTGTCGTTTGTCAGTTGTGTTTTGTCAAGTATAAGTGCTATTAGCCCTTGGCGGGTTGATTAGCGACATGTCACGTTTATTTCCAAGGAAGAATACAATCAAGTTTCAGTTTGACAAGTCCACCAGGTCCGTTCAACCAAGCTCCCTTGAAGTGCACGACTGCATTGTGGATGTTGTTGGCATTACGTCGCAGCAAGTGCATACTGCTTATTACGATCTGGAGCAGTATTGCTTTTCGTCAAACTGCTGGACCCTCTTGTGATGGAGCGTTTACTGGCAAACCATGGTGGCACGATCGACTTTCTTCACCGTGATGGAACAGTGAGTACTGTTACAATTTCTACTGCTGATCTCGAGTACAAAGATGTGAGAGTGTTTAACTTGCCACCCGAAGTAGAGAATTGCTATCTGCGAGAGGTCTTATCTGCATATGGCGAGGTTAGGACTATTAGGAATGAGTTGTGGTCTCGTGAACACCGGTTGCAATGCTACAGTGGAGTGAGATCTGTAGAGATGCATGTTAAAGTCAGCATTCCGTCACATATTATGGTTTGTGGGTACAATGTACTAGCCACCTATGCCGGTCAGACGCCCACCTGTCATATTTGTAATGAGAGTGGACATCTGCGTCAGGATTGTCCGCGTCGCGTATTTTCCTTAAAAACACTCTGCAGAGGAGGCAGCGGCTGACGTTCAGTGACGTTCTGATGAATGGTAAAGTTGAACAGCCTGCTGCTACTTCACCTTCCGCAATTCGTACCGAACCTATTACGCTCGATGGCAATCAACTTACGGCGTCTTCTGTCGACGCGCACTCTGACACGGCTGCTAGTGACCGGAACAATTCCAGTCATAAGAGACCTCATGACTCAGTTAGTGACTCCTCAGATGTGGAAGAATCTAACCAAGCGCACCCTGTTCAAAAGCAAAAATCCTATTCTGGTGACTGCGGGTCAGAAGTGAACGTTATGGAGGTCGAATCCACGTCTCAGGGCGGGAATGTTAAGGTATCTGCAGTAGCTGTTGCGATGCCTGCACCTGCTACTGTCCAGGTTGGGACAGAAAGCTCTCCCAAAGCGACAGCAGAGGCCGAGGGGCAGGAATGTGAATCTTCTTTTCCCGTTACTGAGCGGCCTGATGTGGCGACTGCCAGTGACGTGACAGTTTCCAATACCGCGGAACGGCAACTTATGGCACAGGATTTGCCAGATCCCCCACGTGATAGTCACAGTAGGCAACAAGTTTCGCAGCATAAAGGTGTTTCTCAAACTCATGCCATGACTCAAGATCCTCAACGACGCCGGTTGAATCCTCCGCCGAACGTAACTCACAGTCGAAGTCAGATACGGCGCGAAGCGGCTAAATTAGAAAGAAAATCACCTGAAGGCATAGTAGCACCCCCCCAGGGGCACTTCGAGAACGCCGACGCCGATTGTCCTGCAGGTCCGCCCACGACGTCTATAGTTGCCACCGATGCACAAACTTAGCAGCATTACCGCCTGAATTGAGCCTACATGATTATGTGCACTTCATTGGGCGTTCTTATACTCTCAGATATATAGTGTACGGTGCCCCACCTACACGAATACAAGTGCGTGTCGCTAGTTTGACATAATGAGTCAAACTTATAACATTGTAACTCTCAATATCAACAGAACTACTTCGGACTTTAAAAAATTATCTTTGAAACAATTTATTTACGAATCGGAGGCGGACATAATTTTGTTGCAAGAAGTCATGTTTACTGATTTTCATATACCTGGCTTTAACGCTTTTTTCAACGTCTCATCAGACGATAGTACAGGAACTGCTATAATGAGTCGTGTCGGGATACCAGTAGTGATACTGGATAAACTTGAATCCGGAAGAGGCTTAAGTTGTCAAGTTTATGATGTCACGATTTTAAATGTTTATGTTCCATCGGGTACCACTAAAAAGTCAGAGAGGGCCAAATTCTTCAAGGAAGATGTTGTGTATTTGCTTCGGAAGAATCCTATCAAGGTCATTGTTGGAGGTGATTTCAATTGTGTTGTCCATCGGAAAGACCAGACTCCACATTTTAATTATTCTCAGGAGCTTCATGACTTACTTAAAACTATGCGATACAAGGATGCCTGGGAAGTCCTCTTCCCTACGTTAGTCAAATATACGTTTCTTACTTCGGCCTCATGTAGTCGCATTGATCGAATATATGTCTCTGAGAATATTAGCACTCACGTACTAAATGCGGACGTCATCCCCACGTATTTTTCCGACCATTGCGCTCTCTCCGTTTCCATAACATTGGTCAAGCAGTCCACTCGCGCATACCGCAACCAATGGACCCTCAATATCGCGCATTTGAAAGATGACGATCTTGAAGATTGCGTTCTCGACACGTGGACGAAATGTTTAAGATCAATTCAGAATTACGGAACCAAAACCGAGTGGTGGGTCAAAATTGCTAAGGTGAAGTTGCGACAAACGTTAAAAAATTACAGTTTTCACAAAAGTATGGCAGAAAAACGGACTATTGAATTCTACTACACGGTTTTACGAGAACTCCATGAAAAGTCACATAGGTCAGGCACTCACCTAGCACGGATCAAACGAGTAAAAGCCAAACTTTTAAGCATCACACGGAAACGGTTAGACGGATTGAAAATCAAATCAAAAGCAAAATCTCTCTTGGAGGATGAAACAACTTCAATGTACCATTTGATGAAACATCAGTCTAATTGGCGACGTACTTTTCTTGAGGATCTCAAACTAGAAGACGGTAGGGTACTCACAGACCAAGGTGACATTGTCCGTGCACTCCATCGGCATTACGAATTGCTCTACAACGAGGACCAGTCTGATAACTGTGATGGCTTTGAAGTCATCAACTCATTACGTAATTTACTCACCATAGATGACAATAATTCCTTGTTTGTTGACTTCACAGTCGACGAGGTGTTCGACCTGGTAAAGACATCTCTTCCAAATAAATCGGCGGGTCCAGACGGTATTCCTAAAGAGTTTTATCAACGGTATTGGCATATCATTGGAACAGTGTTTACTGAGGTCATTAATGAACTCGTGAGAGGAGGTGCAATTCCATCAGAACTCAAAGAGGGCAAACTTGTCTTGATACCGAAAATCACGGGCCACCAGAAAATCGATAACTTTCGTCCTCTCATGCTCATGAATTATGACTATAAAACATTAGCAAGGGCGGTTAAAGAACGGATGACTCCCCTACTCCGGAAAGTTATCCACACCCATCAAGCCTGTTTTCCTGGACGGACAATAATGACTACCATCTCTGAATTTCGTGATTTGATTTCTGTTGCTGCAGTTACAAATATTAAATGCGCGATCTTATTCCTACACTTCTGCAAGGCCTTTGACCATGTCAGTCATCGATACGTGGAACTTGTTTTGCAGCAGCTGGGGTTTTCGGATCGTGCGGTGCGTATCATTCATCAACTGATGACTGGAATTACGGCGAAAATCATTGTAAATGGACAGTCTACGAAAGTCATTCATGTTCGGAGGGGCGTTCCGCAGGGCAGCCCGCTGTCAATGTTGTTATATGTTCTCTCGTTGGAACCTTTTCTACGACAGATCAATGGACGATTGACTGGAGTGACAGTTTCTGGGGTCACCATACCCGCCAGAGCTTACGCCGATGACGTAGGAGTTGTCATACGACACGGCGGTGAAATAGCCATCCTCAAAGCGGAGATTGATAACTACAATAGAGCATCAGGTGCGAAGATTAACGCACAAAAGAGTAAGTTGTTGAATCTTCGAGGCTTCGAGGACGTACATATCTCTTGGGCCACTCTGGTGGACCATCACAAGACGTTAGGCATAAGCTTCAACAAGTGCCCCATGAAGATGACAGCAACCAACTGGAGAGAGACAACCAACAAGATACGAGGAGCGCTGCGTGAACTTAGCTGGCGCTCTACGAATCTCCTGCAGACAATTCGAATCATAAACACCTATGTTTTCTCTAAAGCGTATTACGTTGCACAGATCTTTCCAGTACCTAGAATGCAAGCCAAACTCATCATGAGACTGGCTAATAGACAAGTCTGGAAAGGGAATCTTTTTAAAGTGCGACTCGTCACCCTGACCCATTCGAGGGCAGCAGGGGGTTTAGAACTCACTAACATTGCGAGGAAAGCGAGAGCGTTGTACTTAAAAAGAACCTTATTTATGATTAATCTTGCCCACAGTAACGTCACTTCTCAACTATTCCAGGTAGTCCGGCCAGAATGCATGAAACCACCGATCAACGTGGGAAAACTGAACTATAAGTTAAAGCATATACGAGAATTTTACGTAGACATCAGCTACTTAGGTGATGACATTCTCCGCGCGACCAACATAACTTCCAAGAAACTATTAGAACACTGGGACACATCTGACATCCCAAGTAAAATCGAAGTACAATATCCGGCCATTTTATGGCACAATGTATGGACCAATATCAACCTCCCTATCCACTCCTCTGAGGTGACGTCCACGTGGTACAGAGTCGTCAATGACATAGTGGCCACCAACGAAAAACTCCAAAGGATTGGGCTTAGTGACACGTATTACTGTTGTCGATGTGGACTAGTCGACACTCTCCTCCATCGCTTTACGTGTGCCGGGCATCTGCGAAACTGGGATTGGACTAAGACCAAAGTTGGAATCCTCACCCGCCGTGGTGGACGAAATCACACAACAGAGATGCTTTTACGCCCACAGGAAAAATACTACCCTGCAACCAAACACAACAGTGTGATGTGGCTCTTAGGCCATTTCGCAAACTATGTAATAAACGTAAAGGGACCTGACAACATAATAGACTACAAATTGTACATGGAAACGGCCTACTGGAGAATGAAAGCATTACGCCAATACAAAAGCCTCTTTGGGAACATGCTAGATATTGTTTTGGAGAAGACTGGTGTAGGGTAAGCGTCCATGATAAATTACAAGTACTTCGCTTGGCCAGACAACGTAAAAAAAAAAAACGAAAAAAAAGAAAAGAAAAAGTGACTAGGATACTTGGCTTTCACATAGGAGGACAAAAATCAAACTAAAAAAAATAAAAATGGATCAGGCGTCGGACTTCGGTATAAAAAAAAAACCAGAAAAAAGAAAAAAAAAGTGGTAGAGCACTGGTCTCGTAAACCAGGGGTCGTGAGTTCGAACCTCACAGAAGGCATTCATTTTTTAAACCTTCCTGCAAGGAGCGGAGCTATCTCGAGCAGCATCTAACACATGGCAGTACACTGAATGAAAGGGATGTTCTACAAACTATGACAAGTATTCTACTGGCCTCGGAGGTTTTCTGAATGCATAGGCAGAACATTGGTTTGTATGCATTTTGTAGTATAATGTCATGCTTGGCGATGTCATTCGTTTACGAGCCTCGCTACAGTGTGCATGCACGTTATCCATGTGAAGAGGCGTAAGCAAATGCTACCATTCTGCGAGATTCCTGCAGAAGGTATACGAATTGCGTTGATATACAGAGCACAAGGGAGCCAAAGTTAAAGCCTCCGTGGCGCAATCGGCTAGCGCGTTCGGCTGTTAACCGAAAGGTTGGTGGTTCGAGCCCACCCGGGGGCGAAATCGTTTTAACCGGCACCGAGGTGAGGACATACGTCAACTTTGTTAGAGATACACAGCTAGTGTAACAATTTGGCTGCGTTTGAGTGATGCCACAGAGCCTTATACACATTCAGCCAAGTGACACTGTAGGTAAAAACATGGCCCTACACAGACGTTCTACTGTTTTCCTTTTTATTCGTCATGTGTGACACGGCAGTAGAGGGACGCCCACTACAAAAGACGTATTCTTTACATTCAATTTCAGCATATACGTCGCGAGTGCCATATGACAGGGCCTGTCTCTCGATGTCGATTTGTATTTGGTGTCTCTTAAGTGTCGGTCTGCAGTAGGCCGCTGTTGGCCGAGCGACGTGCAGTCGCCTTATATGAAGCCCCATGGGCAACGCCAGTGCCACTGTGGACAACAGCGCACTGTAGCCAGAGAGAGGAGCCGAAAGGCGCATTTCGCAGTCGAGCCACGCTATCCCACAAGCTGTGCACTAGGTCAGGATTGTGCAGACCGCAAACTTTTGGTGGGCCGACGCTCGTCGTCGATCGTAAGGGCGAAACATTCAAGAGATTTGGAAAACGGCAATGTGGACACCCCCAGCAGCAGCTGTGTGCCAAATCCGATATCTGGTCGAGGGCTGCAAGATTCAGTATGATGAAGTAACAATCTGGGGATAGCTCACAAACGCTAAGCTGCTGCCTTCTTAGCTCAGTGGTAGAGCACTGGTCTCGTAAACCAGGGGTCGTGAGTTCGAACCTCACAGAAGGCATTCATTTTTTAAACCTTCCAGCAAGGAGCGGAGCTATCTCGAGCAGCATCTAACACATGGCAGTACACTGAATGAAAGGGATGTTCTACAACCTATGACAAGTATTCTACTGGCCTCGGAGGTTTTCTGAATGCATAGGCAGAACATTGGTTTGTATGCATTTTGTAGTATAATGTCATGCTTGGCGATGTCATTCGTTTACGAGCCTCGCTACAGTGTGCATGCACGTTATCCATGTGAAGAGGCGTAAGCAAATGCTACCATTCTGCGAGATTCCTGCAGAAGGTATACGAATTGCGTTGATATACAGAGCACAAGGGTGCCAAAGTCAAGGCCTCCGTGGCGCAATCGGCTAGCGCGTTCGGCTGTTAACGGAAAGGTTGGTGGTTCGAGCCCACCCGGGGGCGAAATCGTTTTAACCGGCACCGAGGTGAGGACATACGTCAACTTTGTTAGAGATACACAGCTAGTGTGACATTTTGGCTGCGTTTGAGTGATGCCACAGAGCCTTATACACATTCAGCCAAGTGACACTGTAGGTAAAAACATGGCCCTACACAGACGTTCTACTGTTTTCCTTTTTATTCCTCATGTGTGACACTGCAGTAGAGGGACGCCCACTACAAAAGACGTATTCTTTACATTCAATTTCAGCATATACGTCGCGAGTGCCATATGACAGGGCCTGTCTCTCGATGTCGATTTGTATTTGGTGTGTCTTAAGTGTCGGTCTGCAGTAGGCCGCTGTTGGCCGAGCGACGTGCAGTCCTTTTTATTCGTCATGTGTGACACTGCAGTAGAGGGACGCCCACTACAAAAGACGTATTCTTTACATTCAATTTCAGCATATACGTCGCGAGTGCCATATGACAGGGCCTGTCTCTCGATGTCGATTTGTATTTGGTGTGTCTTAAGTGTCGGTCTGCAGTAGGCCGCTGTTGGCCGAGCGACGTGCAGTCCTTTTTATTCGTCATGTGTGACACTGCAGTAGAGGGACGCCCACTACAAAAGACGTATTCTTTACATTCAATTTCAGCATATACGTCGCGAGTGCCATATGACAGGGCCTGTCTCTCGATGTCGATTTGTATTTGGTGTGTCTTAAGTGTCGGTCTGCAGTAGGCCGCTGTTGGCCGAGCGACGTGCAGTCCTTTTTATTCGTCATGTGTGACACTGCAGTAGAGGGACGCCCACTACAAAAGACGTATTCTTTACATTCAATTTCAGGGTATACGTCGCGAGTGCCATATGACAGGGCCTGTCTCTCGATGTCGATTTGTATTTGGTGTGTCTTAAGTGTCGGTCTGCAGTAGGCCGCTGTTGGCCGAGCGACGTGCAGTCGCCTTACATGAAGCCCCATGGGCAACGCCAGTGCCACTGTGGACAACAGCGCACTGTAGCCAGAGAGAGGAGCCGAAAGGCGCATTTCGCAGTCGAGCCACGCTATCCCACAAGCTGTGCACTAGGTCAGGATTGTGCAGACCGCAAACTTTTGGTGGGCCGACGCTCGTCGTCGATCGTAAGGGCGAAACATTCAAGAGATTTGGAAAACGGCAATGTCGACACCCCCAGCAGCAGCTGTGTGCCAAATCCGATATCTGGTCGAGGGCTGCAAGATTCAGTATGATGAAGTAACAATCTGGGGATAGCTCACAAACGCTAAGCTGCCGCCTTCTTAGCTCAGTGGTAGTCGCGCTTCAGCTGTGCTACCGCGTGGACGTGTGTACTGCTGCGCTCCGATTGTGTTGTTTACATACGTGTTCTGCTGCTGTCTCCTTTGCTGGCTGTCCGTTCATCTTCGTTTTTGTGTATCGTCGTAAGTGTTTGGCTGTTCATCACCGTTCTGTCACTCGCCGGAATTTCGGTTTTTTAACCGGAGTTTCATCCCTGTTCTGAATCATGTCTACGAACGTCAGGAAAAACACACTGGTCTTCGCTTTCGACAAGGAAACCCGTCATATCCAGCCAACGTCACTGGAAATACACGATTGGATTACTGAGGTAATTGGTGTTAACTCTGATTCCGTCCATACAATGCAGTTAGACAATGATAAATACTGTATTTTTGTTAAGTTTGAGAGCTCGGTGACGATAGATAGACTTTTAGCAAAGTGGGGTAGTGAAGTAGAATTCATTCACAGAGACGGCTCGAAGAGCAAAGTTCGGATCTGGCGAGCTGATATTGTTTACACTACCGTTCGCGTGCTTAATTTACCTATTGAAATTGATAATGATTTAATTAAGGATGCGCTTTGCAAGTATGGTGACGTGAAATCTGTTAATAATGAACGTTGGTCTCGTCACTACAAACTGCAGTGTTTTAACGGAATTCGATCTGTGGAGATGGACATCAAGACCAATATTCCGTCTCATATATTTGTAAATGGCTACAGGGCGCAAATTGTGTATTCAGGTCAAGTACCGACCTGTCATGTTTGTAATGAGTCTGGCCACTCTAGACAGGATTGTCCGCGGCGGGTTTTTGTATTGAAAAGCAATCTAACGCAACGCCAGAAACTTACCCTAAATGATGTCTTGCCAAATAATGTATCTGTCCCGTTGGGTGTGGATACTGCCCAAGCAAACCACTCTGATATATCCGTAAATGATATTACTCAATTTCCATGTTTAGATAAAAAGGCTGATGTTGACACCCCCGCATCCTCCGAATTGCAGACAAAGAAACGGCCCCATGAGATAACTGATAGCTGTTCTGACGAAGAGTTGTCTGACAAATCTCACTCCGCACGCAAACAAAAACAATGCGAGGAGGAAGTATTGCCACAACTCCAGGAAATGCAGATGGAAGCTTGTAAACAATCAGAACGTAAACAATTGGTGGGAAACTGCGAAAATGGGGATGTTTCTAGCAATAACCGCGAAACATCAGGAGGGGACACAGTTTGCAAAGACGAGCAGCCTCCTGACAGTCACGAGAAACAATTAGTGTGTCTGGATCAACCCTCTGTAACGGCTAGTGCTTCCGCGAAGGGTAGTGACCACACGACAGGGCTAAGCAGTACAGGCCGTGTCGTACAGTTGGACGACCCGACGGGATCGGCGTCACAACCGACCACCACAAAACCCGTCACAGAGCCTTCGGATGCTCCACGAAGGAAGTTAAAGCCACAACCGAATGTCAATGCTCCTCGTAATCAAGCGAAGTTAAAGAGCGTGAAAAGTGACACGAAACCCCAAAATGTGCGTTATGAAACTGTCAGGCACGGGTCATTGAAAGAATCTCCTGAGGAACTTCCTGATAATCTATCTTCTACTGATTCAGGAGGGAAATCTCAAACCTAGACTGCACTAATACTGTAATTAGCAACCTCTCAATGGGACGTTCTGTTCTGTCTAAATTTTCTGTGTCTTCTAAGTAATAATTTAGTCGCATGTTATTTACTCACTGTCCTAACATCCAACGAGTAATAACGCAATGACCCAGTGTTATACTATTGCTACTGTCAATATTAATAAAATACGGTCGGCATTGAAATTGCAGCGCTAAAAGAATTTTTATATGACTCGGGAACTGATATAGCCCTGCTGCAGGAAGTTGTCACGTCGGATTTAAATATTCCCGGGTATGTTGCCAACCTAAATGTCTCCCACGAAACTAGCGTGGGGACAGCTTTTTTAATCCGGGATGGGATTCCAGTAACGGAAGTAGAACGACTGGAATCTGGAAGGGGAATAGGGCTCAAGATTTATGACGTGTCCCTTATTAACTTGTATGCCCCTTCCGGCAGTTCACATAGATCTGACAGAACACGATTTTTTAAAGACGAGGTAATATACTTATTACGCAAAAACCCCAGTCACCTTATAATGGGGGGTGATTTTAATTGCGTCCTCAACAGGAAAGATCAGAGTCCAAATTTTAATTATTCTGCTGAATTAAAATATCTCGTTAGTAGCTTAAAGCTAAAGGATGCTTGGGAATGCAAACACCCTGCTGTTGTCGAGTACACTTATGCAACTTCCAATGCATGCAGCAGAATCGACAGATTCTACATTACCGACAATCTCGAAACGGCTTTATTGAAAACAGAAACGGTTCCTGTCTACTTTTCGGACCATTCCGGTGTGTTGGCCTGTATAAATCTACAAGCGCAGCCAATACGCCGCTTCAAAAACCAGTGGAATTTAAATGTCTCGCTGTTACAAGACCGTGAATTAGAAGATCAGATAAAAGACGCATGGACGTTATGCCTGCGTGCTCTTCCTAGATACGCGACTACCATAGAATGGTGGACAAAAATGACAAAGCCGAAACTTGGAAAGACGATAATGCAATATAGCTTTCAGAGGGCCAGAGATCTTAAGAACACTATAGAGTTCTATTACTCAGTACTCAGAGAGCTATACGGTCAAACATCTGGTTCACATCTTCGCCTGACAGATATCAAAAAAATTAAGGCTAAATTACTCAGCATTAAGAGGCATCAACTGGAAGGACTTAAAATAAAATCCAAGGCGAAATCTGTCTCAGAGGACGAAACAACTTCCCTATACCACCTTCTGAAGCATGCTCAAAACACAAGAACAATGCTTATCGACGAATTACGGACGACGAATGGTACAAGTCTTAGGACACAGAAAGAGATTTTGAATGAGATCTATCGCTACTTCGATAACTTATATTCCGAAAATTCCAGCTGCGAGGAATCTATTGATGATTTCCTCGACTTTCTTGTGCCACAGCTGACGGATGATGACAACGTTACCTTCCTGTCGCACGTCTGTAATGAGGACGTTTATGTGACTCTGTGTACCTCCCCTCTGAAAAAATCCCCAGGGCCTGATGGTCTACCTGCAGAATTTTACGTCCGCTATTGGCCGATAGTGGGAGGGACAATTACAGTGATTGTAAATGAAGTTCTTCAGGGCGCAATGATACCCTCTGAATTTAAAGAAAGTAAAATAGTCCTTATCCCCAAAACTAAAGGACACTAAGATCTTTCTAACTTCCGACCGATTTCGTTGCTCAATGCGGACTATAAAATAATAGCAAGAATTCTCAACAAGAAAATTTCATCCTTAGCAAGTAGACTGATTAGTCCGTATCAACACTGCATTGCAGGTAAAACTCTGTTTCACAATTTAGCGGAATTTCGGGATATAATTGCAATCACACCCGTCACTAACATCAAATGTGCCCTGGTTTTCCTGGATTTTCATAAAGCATTCGATCTCGTGAATCATATCTACCTTTTCAAGACGTTAAAAAAGCTCGGTTTCCAGGAACGAGCCTTAAACGTAATAAAAAACGTGGCGACAGGAATAAACGCATGCATAGCAGTTAACAGTCAGGCTACGAGAAAATTCCAAATACGACGCGGTGTTCCTCAGGGAAGCCCCCTTTCTATGTCACTATTTGCCATTTCACTGGACCCATTTCTTAAACGTATTCACGATAAATTAACAGGTATAACACTGTCAGGGTGCAAAACAGCTATAAAAGCTTATGCTGATGATGTAGGCGTCATAATCAGAAATAATGACGATGTAGCTACGTTAGCTGCAGTGATTCAGACTTACTGCAGTGCGTCTGGGGCAAATTCAAATGAAAAGAAAAGCAAAATTTTACATCTTAGGGGTTTTGAGCACATAAACGTAGAGTGGGCAAAGTTGGTCAGGCAGCATACGACGCTTGGTGTCACATTGACCGCATGCCCAATGAAAATGACTGCGTTGAATTGGAAAGCTGCGGCACGGAAAGTGCAGGGTGCTATAATGGAAAATTTATCACGGAATATGAATCAGATTCAGAGGATTAAGTACATCAACACGTGTATCTTAGCTACAGCATACCACACCGCTCAGCTCTTTCCACTACCCAAAATGATAGCCAAGAACATAACGTCCAGAATCACAAATTTTCTGTGGAAAGGAGAACTGTTTCGAGTAACCGCCAAAGTGGCTACCTTACATCCCCGAAATGGTGGTTTAGGTCTCATCAATATTACCAACAAAGCCTCTGCACTCTTCGTCAAAAGGCAATTAACTATCATTAGAGAAGTACCGGAAAGTATTTCAAGCCGACTTTTTGAAATTCTAAAACCTCGCAGCCTGCAGCCTCCTATTGATGTGCAAAAAATTAACAATCGTCTCCAGCACGTGCGAGCCTTTTATATTGAACTTAGCTACTTGAGGGACGAAGTTACACGGCTACGTCAGCTAACGTCAAGAGATATTATGCGGGTCTGGGAGACGTGTGAAGGAAAGAATAAAGTAGAGAGACAGTTTCCTCACATACACTGGACTGTTATCTGGCAAAACATCAATTTAAAAGTTTTATCTTCTGACATAAGAACAGCATGGTACAAAGCCGTTAATAATATCATTAGCACCAACGAAAGATTATATGAAATTGGCCTCAGTGACACCAATCTATGTCAACGATGTCGACTAGTGGACACAATTATCCATCGATACACTTGTGGCGGCAATATACATATCTGGAATTGGCTCAAAGTGCAAATAGCTCTCATTACAAGGTCTTCACCTCAGTACATCTCGCTGTCAGTGCTGCACAGACCACAAGACCGTTATTTTCCAGAGACGAAGAATAATGCCGTGTATTGGCTCCTAGGAAATTATGTAACTTACGAAACTCATGACGCTGGAACTGACACCGTTACAGATTTCAAGATATACTTACAGTGCAAATACCACAAAACACATACGTATGCAGACCACAAGAAGAAATATGGTAATATGCTACAAATTATATTTGATAGAATGGGGATAGGCTAAACACCATCAACCTAAAGCACCCAGTATTGAGTGACTATATAACTATGTGCAGAATTGTTGTCTGTTTCATTTCTTATACTTTCATTTTTGTTGATTTTCCACTATGACAAAATGGTCAAAAACGACAACAAATAAAAAATTTAAAAAAATTAAAAAAAATGAAGGCAGGAACAACAAGTAGAAGATTGAGTTATATTTTTCATTTTATGCACATGGAGAGCCATTACATATTTCACGAACGAATTCCTTTCATTTAATCATGATAATATAAAAAACCATAAAAAAAGAGGAAATACTAATTAGAAGAAATTAAAAACAAAAAAAAAATAAAAAAATTAAAAAAACAAAAAAAAATTTGCTAAAGTGGGCAGTTGTATCTTTGGATCATAGGAGCGACAAGGTCGAAAATCAGTGATGGGTATGGTGGAGACATTGTGGCCAGGCCTCAGATTATTCTTGACCCCTGCCCACTTTGCCTCCTTCTGCCTATTACTTATAAAAAAATTAAAAAAAAAAGTGGTTAAGGAAAAAAAAGTGGAAAAAAAAAGTGGCGCAATTGGTTAGCGCACGGTACTTATAAGGCAGTAGCCGTGAGCAATGCCGGGGTTGTCAGTTCGAGCCTCTTTGTAAATAAAAAAAAAAAAAGAAAAAAAAAAAAAAGTGGTAGAGCACTGGTCTCGTAAACCAGGCGTCGTGAGTTCGAACCTCACAGAAGGCATTCATTTTTTAAACCTTCCTGCAAGGAGCGGAGCTATCTCGAGCAGCATCTAACACATGGCAGTACACTGAATGAAAGGGATGTTCTACAACCTATGACAAGTATTCTACTGACCTCGGAGGTTTTCTGAATGCATAGGCAGAACATTGGTTTGTATGCATTTTGTAGTATAATGTCATGCTTGGCGATGTCATTCGTTTACGAGCCTCGCTACAGTGTGCATGCACGTTATCCATGTGAAGAGGCGTAAGCAAATGCTACCATTCTGCGAGATTCCTGCAGAAGGTATACGAATTGCGTTGATATACAGAGCACAAGGGAGCCAAAGTCAAGGCCTCCGTGGCGCAATCGGCTAGCGCGTTCGGCTGTTAACCGAAAGGTTGGTGGTTCGAGCCCACCCGGGGGCGAAATCGTTTTAACCGGCACCGAGGTGAGGACATACGTCAACTTTGTTAGAGATACACAGCTAGTGTAACAATTTGGCTGCGTTTGAGTGATGCCACAGAGCCTTATACACATTCAGCCAAGTGACACTGTAGGTAAAAACATGGCCCTACACAGACGTTCTACTGTTTTCCTTTTTATTCGTCATGTGTGACACTGCAGTAGAGCGACGCCCACTACAAAAGACGTATTCTTTACATTCAATTTCAGCATATACGTCGCGAGTGCCATATGACAGGGCCTGTCTCTCGATGTCGATTTGTATTTGGTGTGTCTTAAGTGTCGGTCTGCAGTAGGCCGCTGTTGGCCGAGCGACGTGCAGTCGCCTTACATGAAGCCCCATGGGCAACGCCAGTGCCACTGTGGACAACAGCGCACTGTAGCCAGAGAGAGGAGCCGAAAGGCGCATTTCGCAGTCGAGCCACGCTATCCCACAAGCTGTGCACTAGGTCAGGATTGTGCAGACCGCAAACTTTTGGTGGGCCGACGCTCGTCGTCGATCGTAAGGGCGAAACATTCAAGAGATTTGGAAAACGGCAATGTGGACACCCCCAGCAGCAGCTGTGTGCCAAATCCGATATCTGGTCGAGGGCTGCAAGATTCAGTATGATGAAGTAACAATCTGGGGATAGCTCACAAACGCTAAGCTGTCGCCTTCTTAGCTCAGTGGTAGAGCACTGGTCTCGTAAACCAGGGGTCAGTTCCGCCGCAGCAGCGGCCGTGTGCAGACGTGCCGGAGTGCTCGCTCCGCGCGTGTTTGGCGGCGCCTGCAGCTGTTGGGCCTTGTAAGTACATCATGGCCTTAGCCATGGATGATCAGTTACGCCGTTACACGTTGCGTTTCCAATTCCCGTTCGGTTTTAGCCGACCACAGGTCCACGAATTAGTCGATTTCTTCTTCGACAGATTGAGTGTTAAAGACGAGGAAGTTTTAGGATTTTCATACGATTTCCTGGCGAATGCTGTCTACGTGAAACTTGTTAGTGACGAGCCTTGTTTACCTGTAATGGACTTAACTAAGGGTACTGCCGAGTTCGTTAATTCTGATGGTGAAATTTGTAAAGTTGTCGTTACCCATGCTGGGTTAGGTCTGCGCACGGTCCGTGTGTTCAACCTACCATTTGAAATTGAACTTGCACGTATTCGGCAATGTCTGTCCCAGTATGGGAACGTATTGGACATTCACCAAGAGCAGTGGAGTGGACTTAAACACTTCAATGTGGATAATGGTGTCAGGGTAGCGCGAATTGACCTCTCGAAGCATATCCCGTCGAATGTCGTGATACAAGGCTTCCGGGCACTCGTTATGTACGAGGGGCAACCACGTACTTGTGTACTTTGTGGCTCTACGGACCATCTGAAGGCCGCGTGTCCCCGTGCTAAACCAGTGCGTCGTGTTTTGCGACAACGCGATGCCCTTGCAGCAGGGCAGGATGGCAATAGGCCGACGTATGCCGAGAGCCTTGTCGGTCCGTCTGTCGTTAGCGCGCCACAGCTGCACGCGGCTGAGGTTGTGCCTGACGTGACCGCCGCCGATGTAAACACAGCTACGGCGAGCCGAATGCCCGTTGATTCTGACGCGGAACACTATGCAATCGACGGGGCCGGAAATTCGCGCCCTTCTGATGCTGGCGTGGTCCGTGTGGAACTTCCGCCAGGTTTGCCCGATCAACATCTGCACCCATCTGCGGAGAGTCTTCCACCTGAGGACTCTGGTAACCAGCCGCGAGTTTCCCATCCCCTTGAAGTGAATTCTCCGCTAAGCGCAGTTTCCGGCAACGAACAGTCTCCCGCGGGTGCTACTCTTATCGCTGCGAAACCCGACATCAACGAACACGTTGAAGACGTCCGTCCTCGGAAGAAAGGACGACAAAAGAAATCGGTCCGTAAGCAGAGTGACGAGGAAACTCGTACTCTTGAACAGAAACTGCAACGTACAATCAAGCAGTTCCGGACCGATGAATGTGAGAGAATCGTTACAGACGATGGAGTACAGGTCGTGCAGCATTCAGAGGAGACCGATGTGGTGATGCATGTCGACAGTTCTGGACCCGATGCATTTATGGATACCACTCCCTCGCCGGGGTCGAGCACGCAGCCGTCCTGGACCGACGATACGCATTAACATGGTATTGCCCTTTCTTATGCGGGATTACAAAATTGCAACTGCTAATATAAATCGAATAACATCTGATGTCAAATTAAAATGTTTGACTGACTATATGTACGCCGCCGATATAGATATCGTTTTCTTACAAGAAGTCGTCACACCCAAGGTCGGAAATGTCACGGGCTATGAGGCCATCATCAATATCGGCGATGAGGCAGGGACTGCAATTTTGTACAAAGCGGGCATCACTTGCAGACCTCGAGCGATTTTAGAAACGGGTAGAGGGATTGTCGTACAATTCGAAGATTTGCTTTTGATCGACGTCTACGCCCCGACTGGATCTACAGGCCGAAGGGATAGGAGTGTTTTTTATCGCGATGAAATTGTACCATTATTATCCTGTGGTTGTTCGAGGATTTTATTGGGCGGCGATTTTCATTGTGTTGTACGCAGAGAAGACCAGTGTCCGAATTTTAATTTTTTTTTGGAGTTGCGAGATTTAATTGATGGGCTGGCCTTACAAGATACCTGGTGCTCACTTCGCCCGCAGGTCGCCGGATATACTTATGTTACCGCTGCCTCCGCTAGTCGTCTGGATAGGTTTTATGTATCTAAAGACATTTTAAGCGCTGCCAGGGATTGTGAAATATGGCCTGTTAATTTTAGCGACCACTGTGCGTATCACATCACGCTTCGGCATGTCTCGCAGAAAACCTTTTTGGGTCGAGGCGTCTGGCAACTGAACGTCGCCCTGTTGAACGACGGCGACCTGAAGAAGGATCTTATTGCAACGTGGCAATGGTGCCTCCAGCGACGACAAAGATATAGGGAGCGTGTTCATTGGTGGACGGAGTTAGTGAAGCCGCACATAAAGAAATGTATTTGTCAGTTTGCCAGGGCTAAGGCGTACTGGAAGAAACTGACGTTGGAGTTTTATTTTACCGCTCTCCGCCAGTTGTATAACGATTCCTCTGCACTGCCTGGCAATCTCCTACGCATTAAACGTACCAAAGCCAAAATCACCGCTTTGGTTTGTGAGTCTCTGGCAGGAGCCCAAGTCCGGGCACGCTCTTCCGATGGCACCTTTAATGAGTCTGCGTCCTTGTACCACGTCGTACGGGAAGCTAAAAGGGGGAGACAAAAAATCATTACTCAACTGACAGATGACGAAGGTCGTGTTTGTGATGAGCAAGGCGAGCTTAAGACTTTTATTCGGAATCATTTCCGGCAACTTTACTCACTGCATGACACAGATGTAGAGGCGGAAGAGGAATTTTTGTCTAACATTACGGCATCGGTGGATCCGGACGACCACGCACAGCTCCTGGCAACCATAACTAACTTCGAAGTGAAGTCTATCATTACGTCTGCGGCGAAAGGAAAAGCTGCAGGCTTAGACGGTTTGACGATTGAATTTTATCTTCGGTACTGGGATGTTTTCGGCGACGAACTGACTATCATGTATAATGAATTGTTAATGAATACTGCTCTTCCATCGCAGTTTACTGAGGGCATGATAGTCTTAGTCTCCAAACCGTCACCGGGGACTTCACTCAATAACTTACGACCAATCACCCTACTCAACGCAGATTTCAAAATCTTTACTAGGATTATCAATGCCAGACTCAAGCCAGTCCTTCGTAAAGTTCTTGGTTCATATCACATGAACGTGGTTACTGGCCGATCAATGATAGACGCCCTGTGCGAATACCGAGATATTGCATATTTGACTTGGATTTGCAAGACCACGCTGGCAATAGTCTTTTTTGACTTCGTTAAGGCATTTGATAGGACTAACCACGGATTTCTGTTCAGAACGCTGGAAAAACTGGGTTTCAACCAGCATTTCGTACAGATAATCAGGAACTGTATCTGCAATACGTCTTCCCGCGTGAAATTCAACGGCCAGTTAACAGCCCCTGTGCCCATTCAACAAGGTTTGCGACAAGGGTGCCCGCTTTCTACGACTCTTTTCGCCATTGCTATAGAGCCACTACTGAAGACGTTTTGCGTCACCTTACCGGGTCTTCAAACGCTGAATACCAAGACCGTCTGTCATGCCTATGCGGACGATATTAGCGTCCTTATCAACAACGACGAAGAGTTCGATACCGTGCGACGGCTTGTACACCGGTATGCCAGCGCCTGCGGTGCACGCCTTAACGAACGGAAATCCAAAGTCTTGCATTTAGGTCCGCAGGCTCGCTTTGCGAACACCGTTTGGTTAGAGGCAACCAACCAACTCAAGCACCTTGGTTTGATTCTCACTTCGAATCCACGGGAAATGGTGAGAGTGAATTGGGAACAGAAGCTCAACGTCCTTCGAGCTTTGATTCGAGAGCACAATATGCGGTCTTTAGACAGGATTCAGAGAGCACATTTCGTCAATTATTATGTTCTCAGCAAGATTTACCATGTTGCCGCTGTTCTCCCTATTCCTACCGATATTGCAAACAGAATTTTAGCTCTTGCAGGCTGGTACGTTTGGCGAGGTAATATTTTTAAAGTCGCTTTCAAGGCTACCGCTTTACCTCACTATAAAGGTGGTCTAGCCCTTAAAGATGTTGAATTACAGTGCTTAGCGATTTTTCTAGCTAGAACATCAAGGATCTTACGATGTAGTCAGACAGGTCTTACGGCACGTCTATTCCAGCAGTTACGACCACCGGATATGAGGCCACCGATAAATGTTGGACCTATCCATCCCGAGCTCGTTCATATTCGCCGATATTACGTGGAGTCCAGCTATGTGCATCAACACCTGCAAGCATTCACTGCTGCGGCTGTTTACAGTGTATTTACGAATCGGCAACAGAATAACTCTATTGAAATGAAGTATCCTGGCAAGAACTGGCGACAAATTTGGATGAATATCAGCACTCCTCTTCTTCGTCCCCGAGTACGTTCCTTGTGGTATGATGTTGTGAACGAGGTGATGCCCACGGGAGAGAAATTGTGTAAGATCCAACTACGGCCTACTCCGACTTGCGACGCATGTGGACATGTGGAAACGTTGCAACACATATTATACTGCAGAGATCAAACACAAATCTGGAACTGGACGAGAATGAAACTGGCTCTTATTAATAGAACGTCGCCATCCGCAATACAACTGCAGGATATACTCCACCCGGACTGGCAATTATTTCCAAAATCTAAAAATAATAGCTATACCTGGTTAATTGGACAGTACCTCTATTATATGCTGACGACTAAAACGCCTACACTTTCTGATTTTCATATGTATCTTATTGCCGAATATTACGCGATCAAACGATTACGGAAAAATAAAGAAAAATTTCAGGAATTTCTCACCGTTGCTTTGAATGATGGAAAACTTTAAGTGTGCGAACTATTGAGTACGATTATTGCTTTTTATTTCTTTCTTCTATTATCAGGGTATCTCTTTGTCAGTTCTCCGGACTTTATTGTTTCATGGTTGGTACAATGTGTGCACCTAAGGCCAAAGAGAAGCAGCATGCAACAGGATGCTAAACTTGTGGAGCCAATATCTATTTCTGTTTCTTTACGTTCACCAGAAGACACGTATAGTTTAATTTGATAGAGTTTAACTCCGACGAGGCAGTATTTCTTTCTAGATACCCGTTTTTCCTCAACACGGACCTTTATTTTCTCCTTATTATCTATGATGCTGAAAGAGAAACATATGCTCTTGTTGATTTGTCTCCATCAATTCAAGGAACACACCAGTTACTTTAGTGAATAACTGCAAGGAAACAGCACGGCGGCCATCTCGGCGAACATACTCTCAACGCTAAGAGATGACAACATTGAATCAAGCCTTCAAGCAACTCAAACATCGATGAAAGAAGAACGACACGGAAACATTCATGCCATTACTAAGTGAAGACGAGCTTGAGAGGTAGTGATCCTGAGATATACCACCGCAAAATATATATATAAAAAAAAATAAAAAAAAATAATAAAAAAATAAAAAAATCTCCAAAAAAATAAAAAAATAAAAAAAAGGGGTCGTGAGTTCGAACCTCACAGAAGGCATTCATTTTTTAAACCTTCCTGCAAGGAGCGGAGCTATCTCGAGCAGCATCTAACACATGGCAGTACACTG
The DNA here is from genome assembly GCF_023864345.2 of Schistocerca serialis cubense. NCBI lineage: Eukaryota > Metazoa > Arthropoda > Insecta > Orthoptera > Acrididae > Schistocerca > Schistocerca serialis. Next base: position 655,258,330 of record NC_064643.1, read on the forward strand.
AATGAAAGGGATGTTCTACAACCTATGACAAGTATTCTACTGGCCTCGGAGGTTTTCTGAATGCATAGGCAGAACATTGGTTTGTATGCATTTTGTAGTTTAATGTCATGCTTGGCGATGTCATTCGTTTACGAGCCTCGCTACAGTGTGCATGCACGATATCCATGTGAAGAGGCGTAAGCAAATGCTACCATTCTGCGAGATTCCTGCAGAAGGTATACGAATTGCGTTGATATACAGAGCACAAGGGAGCCAAAGTCAAGGCCTCCGTGGCGCAATCGGCTAGCGCGTTCGGCTGTTAACCGAATGGTTGGTGGTTCGAGCCCACCCGGGGGCGAAATCGTTTTAACCGGCACCAAGGTGAGGACATACGTCAACTTTGTTAGAGATACACAGCTAGTGTGACAATTTGGCTGCGTTTGAGTGATGCCACAGAGCCTTATACACATTCAGCCAAGTGACACTGTAGGTAAAAACATGGCCCTACACAGACGTTCTACTGTTTTCCTTTTTATTCGTCATGTGTGACACTGCAGTAGAGGGACGCCCACTACAAAAGACGTATTCTTTACATTCAATTTCAGCATATACGTCGCGAGTGCCATATGACAGGGCCTGTCTCTCGATGTCGATTTGTATTTGGTGTCTCTTAAGTGTCGGTCTGCAGTAGGCCGCTGTTGGCCGAGCGACGTGCAGTCGCCTTATATGAAGCCCCATGGGCAACGCCAGTGCCACTGTGGACAACAGCGCACTGTAGCCAGAGAGAGGAGCCGAAAGGCGCATTTCGCAGTCGAGCCACGCTATCCCACAAGCTGTGCACTAGGTCAGGATTGTGCAGACCGCAAACTTTTGGTGGGCCGACGCTCGTCGTCGATCGTAAGGGCGAAACATTCAAGAGATTTGGAAAACGGCAATGTGGACACCCCCAGCAGCAGCTGTGTGCCAAATCCGATATCTGGTCGAGGGCTGCAAGATTCAGTATGATGAAGTAACAATCTGGGGATAGCTCACAAACGCTAAGCTGCCGCCTTCTTAGCTCAGTGGTAGAGCACTGGTCTCGTAAACCAGGGGTCGCGAGTTCGAACCTCACAGAAGGCATTCATTTTTTACACCTTCCTGCAAGGAGCGGAGCTATCTCGAGCAGCATCTAACACATGGCAGTACACTGAATGAAAGGGATGTTCTACAACCTATGACAAGTATTCTACTGGCCTCGGAGGTTTTCTGAATGCATAGGCAGAACATTGGTTTGTATGCATTTTGTAGTTTAATGTCATGCTTGGCGATGTCATTCGTTTACGAGCCTCGCTACAGTGTGCATGCACGATATCCATGTGAAGAGGCGTAAGCAAATGCTACCATTCTGCGAGATTCCTGCAGAAGGTATACGAATTGCGTTGATATACAGAGCACAAGGGAGCCAAAGTCAAGGCCTCCGTGGCGCAATCGGCTAGCGCGTTCGGCTGTTAACCGAAAGGTTGGTGGTTCGAGCCCACCCGGGGGCGAAATCGTTTTAACCGGCACCAAGGTGAGGACATACGTCAACTTTGTTAGAGATACACAGCTAGTGTGACAATTTGGCTGCGTTTGAGTGATGCCACAGAGCCTTATACACATTCAGCCAAGTGACACTGTAGGTAAAAACATGGCCCTACACAGACGTTCTACTGTTTTCCTTTTTATTCGTCGTGTGTGACACTGCAGTAGAGGGACGCCCACTACAAAAGACGTATTCTTTACATTCAATTTCAGCATATACGTCGCGAGTGCCATATGACAGGGCCTGTCTCTCGATGTCGATTTGTATTTGGTGTCTCTTAAGTGTCGGTCTGCAGTAGGCCGCTGTTGGCCAAGCGACGTGCAGTCGCCTTATATGAAGCCCCATGGGCAACGCCAGTGCCACTGTGGACAAGAGCGCACTGTAGCCAGAGAGAGGAGCCGAAAGGCGCATTTCGCAGTCGAGCCACGCTATCCCACAAGCTGTGCACTAGGTCAGGATTGTGCAGACCGCTAACTTTTGGTGGGCCGACGCTCGTCGTCGATCGTAAGGGCGAAACATTCAAGAGATTTGGAAAACGGCAATGTGGACACCCCCAGCAGCAGCTGTGTGCCAAATCCGATATCTGGTCGAGGGCTGCAAGATTCAGTATGATGAAGTAACAATCTGGGGATAGCTCACAAACGCTAAGCTGCCGCCTTCTTAGCTCAGTGGTAAGTTCCGCTTGAGACGCGACAGCGATCGGACGTGCTGTGTATTCGATCCGCCGTTTCCCTCGGGTTGTGACTATTTACTTTGTGTGTGTGACGTTTCTTTGTTTTCTTTTCTTCGTTGTTTCGTCGCCTTAGTGTTTGTGTTGTGTCTTGTGTATTATAGCGGCTTTTGCCGCATTAATTAAGTGTTATGGCTTCCCGGTTGTTTCCGCGGAAGTGTACTCTCAGTTTTCAGTTTAACAAGGCCACCAGGACTGTTCAACCAACTTCGTTGGAAATTCACGAATGGATTGTGGATACGATTGGCATTACATCGGACCGGGTACATACGGCGTATTTTGACACAGAACTTTACTGCTTTTTTGTGAAATTGTTGAACCCGGTTTTGCTAGATAAGATTTTACTTAAACATGGTGAGCAAGTGTCGTTCCGTCATAGAGATGGTTCTGTTAGCAGTGTTACTGTTTCAAATGCGGAAATTACGTATACCACAGTTCGGGTTTATAATTTACCCCCTGAAGTTGAAAACAGTTATCTCAAGGAAGCTTTGCTTGGTTATGGTACCGTTCGGTCAATTCGAAATGAACGTTGGTCTGCATAACATAAGCTGCAATGTTATAATGGTATCAGATCGGTTGAAATGCATATTAAGTCGAATATACCGTCCCATCTGGTTGTATGTGGTTATCGTGTTCATCTTACTTATGAGGGGCAAGTTGGTACGTGTTTTCTATGTAATGAAAATGGTCATGTTCGTGCTAATTGCCCTAAGCGGGTGTTTGTGCTTAAAAATGGGCTAGCACAACGCCGCAAATTAACGGTTGCCGATCTTGTGCCAGCAGCTTCCTCCACTGTTTCCTGTCAGCCTCCTGCAGTAGATTCTTCACAACGGGTGACACCCTCCTCTGATGCAGGTTTTCCCCCGTTACCCACTCGCCCAGATGTATCGGCTGCTCCTACACCGATCCCGTCTGTTTCCAATAACAAACGCCGTCGTGCTAGTGATACCGGTAGCACTGATGACGAAGCTGCTGTTTCGCAGCCGGTTTGTGATTCTGACGAGAGAATTCCGGAATCTCCCATGCCTGTTTCGGATTCTGTTCCTGCTGTGTCTCCTGCTTTGCCTGATGACGTCAAACTTGCTGCCACGCCGTCGGCGCAAGAGCCACAACATTCGGTCGAGGTGGTGTTGACATCCTCCCCGACTCAAGCATCACAACATGTTGACGACACTTCGGTGCAGCCAGCTGTTTGTCAGAAAGTCGCTCCTAGAACTGCGCGCTCCGCTTCAGCGGATTCCAAACCTATCTCTCCACCTCCTACACTTCCAATACCTCCACCTTCTGATGCTGGTGCCGATGTTCCTGATGCAGTTTTCCCCTTGCTGGCTCCTTCTTCTGATTCCTCTCGCCCTGCTTATACTTCGGATGCCTTGGTTGACGTGCCTGATCTCGAACCCCCCACTCCGCCTGCTCTTGAAACTGGTGTGCATCAAATACGCCGTCGGGTGAAAGTGCCCCCCAATCTTCACGCGGTACGGAAAAAACACAAGCATGCAAAGGATGACTCTGATTCCGTTGATTCCGGGCAATCACCCTCTGCCATGTCTGATGTTGATGATATGGATGTCGTTGCTTCTAATGTGGTGTAATTAGGGTTCATTTTCCCTTTTTTGGTTGATGTTGCAGGCGTACACGTTTATTACCTTAAATATAAATAGCATTCAATCCGCTCTGAAGTTCGCGTCTCTGCAGCAGTTTATTTATGACTCTGCAGCTGATGTTGTTTTCCTGCAGGAAGTCTCCGTTGCACACCTGTTTGTTCCTGGCTTTCGCACTATTATAAATTTTGCGCCTGAGTTTTCCACAGGTACTGCCTTACTAATTCGTGACGGTATTCCCGTTACCGAAATTGAGCTCTTAGACTCGGGAAGGGGTATTGGTTGTCGGTTATTTGACACAACCTTGGTTAATATTTACGCCCCCTCTGGTTCCAGCAAACGGCAGGAAAGGTCTCGTTTTTATAAAGAGGATCTGATTTATCTTTTACGCAAAAATCCTGCGACTTTGATATTGGGGGGTGATTTTAATTGTGTATTACAAGCTAAGGACCAATCCCCTCATTTTAATTATTGTTTCGAGCTACATTCTCTTGTACATCAACTACGCCTACGCGATGCGTGGGAGGTAAAACACCCCACTTTAGTTAAATTTACATTTTTTACTGCCACCTCAAGTAGTCGCCTTGATCGATTGTATATTTCTGACCCCCTTAGTGCTTCTGTTTTAAATGTAGATGTTATTCCAGCCAGTTTTACGGATCATTGTGCCCTTGCGGTTATAATTAATTTGGAGCGTCAGCCTCTTAAACTTTATCGGCCGCTGTGGAAATTAAACGTCTCCTTGCTCGATGACCCTGACATCGAACCTTTAATACAGACGGCGTGGGACATGGTTTTACGTTCTCTGCGATACTATCCGTCTAAGCTTCACTGGTGGATCCACTGTGCGAAGCCAAAACTACGTCGCACATTAATATCCTACAGTTATCATAGAGCGCGAGATCTGAAACTGACATTTGAGTATTATTATTCGGTGCTTCGCGAACTTTATGATCCTTCTAGAATGACATGTGCCCACCTTTCTGAGATTCGGAAAATTAAAGCCAAGCTTCTTAGTCTTAAACGCCTTCAGATGGAAGGATTGAAGCTTAAATCTAAACCACCGTCCACCTTGGCACATGAAATGACTTCTATGTACCATCTGTTTCGTCACCAAAAGAACCGTCGACGTGTCTTGATTGACGGTCTTATGGCAGCTGATGGTCGCCGGCTTACCTTACAGAATCAAATAACCCATGAACTTACCTGCTACTATGAGACCTTATATGCTGTGGCTGATTCTGATCCGTTTGATAATGACGAGATTTTAACTGCTATCCCATCCGTTTTAACAGAGGACCATAATACGGAATTTTTAGCTCCTTTTACTGCAGAAGAAATTTCAGCTTTTATTGCTTGTTCACCATCTCACAAATCTCCTGGTCCGGATGGCCTTCCTAAGGAGTTTTTTGTTCGCTTTTGGACTATTATAGGGCCTGTTTTTACGGATATAGTAAATGAAATTTTGAATGGTGGCACAATTCCAGCCGATTTCAAGAGAGGTACGGTTGTCCTGATACCGAAATCTGCTGGTTTGAAGACAGCTAGTGACTTTCGTCCTTTAACCCTTTTAAATTTTGATTATAAGACGGCTGCTAGGGCTGTTAATGCACGTCTATCCCTCTTGCTTACACCTGTGATAACTCCTTGTCAAAGCTGCTTTCCGGGGCGCTCCATCTTGACGCCTCTGGCGGGGTATCGTGATATTGTGTCGATTGTTGCTGTCACCAATATTTCCTGTGCGCTTTTATTTGTTGATTTTAGTAAGGCTTTTGATCGTGTGTCCCTTTCGTTTTTAGAGCTTCTGCTGCACCGACTCGGTTTTAATGAAAAGGCGCTGCTGGTTCTTAAGAATATGACGACTGGCATTTCTGCTAAGATTGACATTAATGGACAGCTGACGAAGGTCATTGATATTAAACGTGGCGTCCCGCAAGGTAGCCCTTTATCCATGACCCTTTATGCTCTCTCCCTTCAACCACTCCTCACACGTCTCAACTCGACACTTCGTGGTCTTACGATCTCTGGGGTTACCCAGACTGCAACAGCTTATGCTGATGATTTGGTTGTTTTGCTTCGTTCCACCGCAGAAGTGCCGCCGTTGAAAATGGAACTAGATAAATTTTCTGCGGCCTCAGGTTCTCGTCTCAACCCCCGTAAAAGCAAACTCCTGAATTTGCGGGGCTTTGAACATGTGGTTGTTCCGTGGGTTACGGCTGTTGAACATCATACACATTTAGGTATCTATCTTGACCGGTGTATTCTTCGTATGGCTGCGAAAAATTGGCAAGTGGCCATTTCCAAGCTTCAAGGTGTTTTATTCGAACACTCATGGCGTTCGATACCGATACTGCAAAAAAAGCGTGTATTAGACACTTATGTTTTATGTAAAGTATATTACGTTGCTCAGTTGTTTCCGCTTCCTCGAATGCAGGGTGCAAAAATGGTCCAGCTTATTAACAGATATATTTGGCGGGGGCACATTTTTAAATTACGTTGTGATGTTCTTACGAAGCCGCGACTTGAGGGCGGCTTGTCGTTCACCGATGTCCGTGTCAAGGCTGCTGCCCTTTATGTTAAGCGCACCCTTCATCTTTTATTTTCTGAGTCCCCGACTGTTACTTCGCGATTATTCCATGTCGTTCGTCCTGCGAGCTTGTCACCGCCTATTAACGTAGGGCCTCTAAATGCGAAGCTACGGCATGTTCGGGACTTCTACATTGAGATTAGTTATCTGGATCTCCATTTACAACGTCGTCCTGTTTTTACTACGCGAACACTGCTTGACAAATGGCACAGGTCTTCTTCTTCCATCCCGATTGTTTTGCAATATCCCCGTTTTCATTGGCGTAACATATGGACGAATATCAGCTTACCCGTTCATTCCGCAACTGTTGCCTCCCTATGGTATAAGGTAGTTAATCAGCTGATTCCTACGAACGAACGACTTCATCGTATAGGTTTAAGTGTCACTCCGCTTTGTCAAACGGGTGGTTGTGTTGATACACTCCCACACCGATTTACCTGCGCTGACCGTCTTCGCATGTGGTACTGGCTGCGCCGACAATTGGCGTTACTCACCAGAAGCTCGGAATCAGCATTTACAACTGATATTCTCTGCTGGCCGGACACGGTTTTTTATCCCCGGACAAAGAACAACACCATTATGTGGCTTCTTGGTCGTTACATTTTTGCAGTAGTTGATGGTGATGGTATTTCCGATTTTATTTCGTTTACTGGTTACATGCTTCATGAGTACTGGACGCAAAAATCTTTCCCACATCTTAAGAGGGACTTTGCGAATATGCTCAGTATTGTTTTCGAAAAGCAGGGGATTGGTTAAGTTTCCACTTCTATTGCTCGCTCCTGCGCCAGTTGCATTAATGGCACCGGTATAGGGGGATACTGATCTCACTTCATGATAGAGAAGACATTCTTAGTTATTTTGCCTTCCTGCCAAACTTTTACCTGTTTGGATAGACAACGCATAATAAGCCCCGTGTCCACATATCAGTATCATAAGACTCCGAACCAAGGACTATTACTACGTACTGGTGCCACTGTGCTTCAGTGCAGGGAGGAGGATCACCATAGAAAAAAAAAAAAAAAAAAAAAAAAAAAAAAAAGTGGTAGAGCACTGGTCTCGTAAACCAGGGGTCGTGAGTTCGAACCTCACAGAAGGCATTCATTTTTTAAACCTTCCTGCAAGGAGCGGAGCTATCTCGAGCAACATCTAACACATGGCAGTACACTGAATGAAAGGGATGTTCTACAACCTATGACAAGTATTCTACTGGCCTCAGAGGTTTTCTGAATTCATAGGCAGAACATTGGTTTGTATGCATTTTGTAGTATAATGTCATGCTTGGCGATGTCATTCGTTTACGAGCCTCGCTACAGTGTGCATGCACGTTATCCATGTGAAGAGGCGTAAGCAAATGCTACCACTCGCGTTGATATACAGAGCACAAGGGAGCCAAAGCCAAGGCCTCCGTGGCGCAATCGGCTAGCGCGTTCGGCTGTTAACCGAAAGGTTGGTGTTTCGAGCCCACCCGGGGGCGAAATCGTTTTAACCGGCACCGAGGTGAGGACATACGTCAACTTTGTTAGAGATGCACAGCTAGTGTGACAATTTGGCTGTGTTTGAGTGATGCCACAGAGCCTTATACACATTCAGCCAAGTGACACTGTAGGTAAAAACATGGCCCTACACAGACGTTCTGCTGTTTTCCTTTTTATTCGTCATCTGTGACACTGCAGTAGAGTGACGCCCACCACAAAAGACGTATTCTTTACATTCAATTTCAGCGTATACGTCGCGAGTGCCATATGACAGGGCCTGTCTCTCGATGTCGATTTGTATTTGGTGTCTCTTAAGTGTCGGTCTGCAGTAGGCCGCTGTTGGCCGAGCGACGTGCAGTCGCCTTATATGAAGCCCCATGGGCAACGCCAGCGCCACTGTGGACAACAGCATACTGTAGCCAGAGAGAGGAGCCGAAAGGCGCATTTCGCAGTCGAGCCACGCTATCCCACAAGCTGTGCACTAGGTCAGGATTGCGCAGACCGCAAACGTTTGCTGGCCCGACGCCCATCGTCGATCGTAAGGGCGAAACATTCAAGAGATTTGGAAAACGGCAATTTGGACAACCCCAGCAGCAGCTGTGTGCCAAATCCGATATCTGGTCGAGGGCTGCAAGATTCAGTATGATGAAGTAACAATTTGGGGATAGCTCACAAACGCTAAGCTGCCGCCTTCTTAGCTCAGTGGTAGAGCACTGATCTCGTAAACCAGGGGTCGTGAGTTCGAACCTCACAGAAGGCATTCATTTTTTAAACCTTCCTGCAAGGAGCGGAGCTATCTCGAGCAACATCTAACACATGGCAGTACGCTGAATGAAAGAAATGTTCTACAACCTATGACAAGTATTCTACTGGCCTCAGAGGTTTTCTGAATTCATAGGCAGAACATTGGTTTGTATGCATTTTGTAGTATAATGTCATGCTTGGCGATGTCATTCGTTTACGAGCCTCGCTACAGTGTGCATGCACGTTATCCATGTGAAGAGGCGTAAGCAAATGCTACCACTCGCGTTGATATACAGAGCACAAGGGAGCCAAAGTCAAGGCCTCCGTGGCGCAATCGGCTAGCGCGTTCGGCTGTTAACCGAAAGGTTGGTGGTTCGAGCCCACCCGGGGGCGAAATCGTTTTAACCGGCACCGAGGTGAGGACATACGTCAACTTTGTTAGAGATGCACAGCTAGTGTGACAATTTGGCTGTGTTTGAGTGATGCCACAGAGCCTTATACACATTCAGCCAAGTGACACTGTAGGTAAAAACATGGCCCTACACAGACGTTCTGCTGTTTTCCTTTTTATTCGTCATCTGTGACACTGCAGTAGAGTGACGCCCACCACAAAAGACGTATTCTTTACATTCAATTTCAGCGTATACGTCGCGAGTGCCATATGACAGGGCCTGTCTCTCGATGTCGATTTGTATTTGGTGTCTCTTACGTGTCGGTCTGCAGTAGGCCGCTGATGGCCGAGCGACGTGCAGTCGCCTTATATGAAGCCCCATGGGCAACGCCAGCGCCACTGTGGACAACAGCATACTGTAGCCAGAGAGAGGAGCCGAAAGGCGCATTTCGCAGTCGAGCCACGCTATCCCACAAGCTGTGCACTAGGTCAGGATTGCGCAGACCGCAAACTTTTGCTGGCCCGACGCCCGTCGTCGATCGTAAGGGCGAAACATTCAAGAGATTTGGAAAACGGCAATTTGGACAACCCCAGCAGCAGCTGTGTGCCAAATCCGATATCTGGTCGAGGGCTGCAAGATTCAGTATGATGAAGTAACAATTTGTGGATAGCTCACAAACGCTAAGCTGCCGCCTTCTTAGCTCAGTGGTAGAGCACTGATCTCGTAAACCAGGGGTCGTGAGTTCGAACCTCACAGAAGGCATTCATTTTTTAAACCTTCCTGCAAGGAGCGGAGCTATCTCGAGCAACATCTAACACATGGCAGTACACTGAATGAAAGAAATGTTCTACAACCTATGACAAGTATTCTACTGGCCTCAGAGGTTTTCTGAATTCATAGGCAGAACATTGGTTTGTATGCATTTTGTAGTATAATGTCATGCTTGGCGATGTCATTCGTTTACGAGCCTCGCTACAGTGTGCATGCACGTTATCCATGTGAAGAGGCGTAAGCAAATGCTACCACTCGCGTTGATATACAGAGCACAAGGGAGCCAAAGTCAAGGCCTCCGTGGCGCAATCGGCTAGCGCGTTCGGCTGTTAACCGAAAGGTTGGTGGTTCGAGCCCACCCGGGGGCGAAATCGTTTTAACCGGCACCGAGGTGAGGACATACGTCAACTTTGTTAGAGATGCACAGCTAGTGTGACAATTTGGCTGTGTTTGAGTGATGCCACAGAGCCTTATACACATTCAGCCAAGTGACACTGTAGGTAAAAACATGGCCCTACACAGACGTTCTGCTGTTTTCCTTTTTATTCGTCATCTGTGACACTGCAGTAGAGTGACGCCCACCACAAAAGACGTATTCTTTACATTCAATTTCGGCGTATACGTCGCGAGTGCCATATGACAGGGCCTGTCTCTCGATGTCGATTTGTATTTGGTGTCTCTTAAGTGTCGGTCTGCAGTAGGCCGCTGTTGGCCGAGCGACGTGCAGTCGCCTTACATGAAGCCCCATGGGCAACGCCAGCGCCACTGTGGACAACAGCATACTGTAGCCAGAGAGAGGAGCCGAAAGGCGCATTTCGCAGTCGAGCCACGCTATCCCACAAGCTGTGCACTAGGTCAGGATTGCGCAGACCGCAAACTTTTGCTGGCCCGACGCCCGTCGTCGATCGTAAGGGCGAAACATTCAAGAGATTTGGAAAACGGCAATTTGGACAACCCCAGCAGCAGCTGTGTGCCAAATCCGATATCTGGTCGAGGGCTGCAAGATTCAGTATGATGAAGTAACAATTTGGGGATAGCTCACAAACGCTAAGCTGCCGCCTTCTTAGCTCAGTGGTAGAGCACTGATCTCGTAAACCAGGGGTCGTGAGTTCGAACCTCACAGAAGGCATTCATTTTTTAAACCTTCCTGCAAGGAGCGGAGCTATCTCGAGCAACATCTAACACATGGCAGTACACTGAATGAAAGAAATGTTCTACAACCTATGACAAGTATTCTACTGGCCTCAGAGGTTTTCTGAATTCATAGGCAGAACATTGGTTTGTATGCATTTTGTAGTATAATGTCATGCTTGGCGATGTCATTCGTTTACGAGCCTCGCTACAGTGTGCATGCACGTTATCCATGTGAAGAGGCGTAAGCAAATGCTACCACTCGCGTTGATATACAGAGCACAAGGGAGCCAAAGTCAAGGCCTCCGTGGCGCAATCGGCTAGCGCGTTCGGCTGTTAACCGAAAGGTTGGTGGTTCGAGCCCACCCGGGGGCGAAATCGTTTTAACCGGCACCGAGGTGAGGACATACGTCAACTTTGTTAGAGATGCACAGCTAGTGTGACAATTTGGCTGTGTTTGAGTGATGCCACAGAGCCTTATACACATTCAGCCAAGTGACACTGTAGGTAAAAACATGGCCCTACACAGACGTTCTGCTGTTTTCCTTTTTATTCGTCATCTGTGACACTGCAGTAGAGTGACGCCCACCACAAAAGACGTATTCTTTACATTCAATTTCAGCGTATACGTCGCGAGTGCCATATGACAGGGCCTGTCTCTCGATGTCGATTTGTATTTGGTGTCTCTTAAGTGTCGGTCTGCAGTAGGCCGCTGTTGTACGAGTGACGTGCAGTCGCCTTATATGAAGCCCCATGGGCAACGCCAGCGCCACTGTGGACAACAGCATACTGTAGCCAGAGAGAGGAGCCGAAAGGCGCATTTCGCAGTCGAGCCACGCTATCCCACAAGCTGTGCACTAGGTCAGGATTGCGCAGACCGCAAACTTTTGCTGGCCCGACGCCCATCGTCGATCGTAAGGGCGAAACATTCAAGAGATTTGGAAAACGGCAATTTGGACAACCCCAGCAGCAGCTGTGTGCCAAATCCGATATCTGGTCGAGGGCTGCAAGATTCAGTATGATGAAGTAACAATTTGGGGATAGCTCACAAACGCTAAGCTGCCGCCTTCTTAGCTCAGTGGTAGAGCACTGATCTCGTAAACCAGGGGTCGTGAGTTCGAACCTCACAGAAGGCATTCATTTTTTTAAACCTTCCTGTAAGGAGCGGAGCTATATCGAGCAACATCTAACACATGGCAGTACACGGAATGAAAGGGATGTTCTACAACCTATGACAAGTATTCTACTGGCCTCAGAGGTTTTCAGAATTCATAGGCAGAACATTGGTTTGTATGCATTTTGTAGTATAATGTCATGCTTGGCGATGTCATTCGTTTACGAGCCTCGCTACAGTGTGCATGCACGTTATCCATGTGAAGAGGCGTAAGCAAATGCTACCACTCGCGTTGATATACAAAGCACAAGGAATCCAAAGTCAAGGCCTCCGTGGCGCAATCGGCTAGCGCGTTCGGCTGTTAACCGAAAGGTTGGTGGTTCGAGCCCACCCGGGGGCGAAATCGTTTTAACCGGCACCGAGGTGAGTACATACGTCAACTTTGTTAGAGATGCACAGCTAGTGTGACAATTTGGCTGTGTTTGAGTGATGCCACAGAGCCTTATACACATTCAGCCAAGTGACACTGTAGGTAAAAACATGGCCCTACACAGACGTTCTGCTGTTTTCCTTTTTATTCGTCATCTGTGACACTGCAGTAGAGTGACGCCCACCACAAAAGACGTATTCTTTACATTCAATTTCGGCGTATACGTCGCGAGTGCCATATGACAGGGCCTGTCTCTCGATGTCGATTTGTATTTGGTGTCTCTTAAGTGTCGGTCTGCAGTAGGCCGCTGTTGGCCGAGCGACGTGCAGTCGCCTTACATGAAGCCCCATGGGCAACGCCAGCGCCACTGTGGACAACAGCATACTGTAGCCAGAGAGAGGAGCCGAAAGGCGCATTTCGCAGTCGAGCCACGCTATCCCACAAGCTGTGCACTAGGTCAGGATTGCGCAGACCGCAAACTTTTGCTGGCCCGACGCCCGTCGTCGATCGTAAGGGCGAAACATTCAAGAGATTTGGAAAACGGCAATTTGGACAACCCCAGCAGCAGCTGTGTGCCAAATCCGATATCTGGTCGAGGGCTGCAAGATTCAGTATGATGAAGTAACAATTTGGGGATAGCTCACAAACGCTAAGCTGCCGCCTTCTTAGCTCAGTGGTAGAGCACTGATCTCGTAAACCAGGGGTCGTGAGTTCGAACCTCACAGAAGGCATTCATTTTTTAAACCTTCCTGCAAGGAGCGGAGCTATCTCGAGCAACATCTAACACATGGCAGTACACTGAATGAAAGAAATGTTCTACAACCTATGACAAGTATTCTACTGGCCTCAGAGGTTTTCTGAATTCATAGGCAGAACATTGGTTTGTATGCATTTTGTAGTATAATGTCATGCTTGGCGATGTCATTCGTTTACGAGCCTCGCTACAGTGTGCATGCACGTTATCCATGTGAAGAGGCGTAAGCAAATGCTACCACTCGCGTTGATATACAGAGCACAAGGGAGCCAAAGTCAAGGCCTCCGTGGCGCAATCGGCTAGCGCGTTCGGCTGTTAACCGAAAGGTTGGTGGTTCGAGCCCACCCGGGGGCGAAATCGTTTTAACCGGCACCGAGGTGAGGACATACGTCAACTTTGTTAGAGATGCACAGCTAGTGTGACAATTTGGCTGTGTTTGAGTGATGCCACAGAGCCTTATACACATTCAGCCAAGTGACACTGTAGGTAAAAACATGGCCCTACACAGACGTTCTGCTGTTTTCCTTTTTATTCGTCATCTGTGACACTGCAGTAGAGTGACGCCCACCACAAAAGACGTATTCTTTACATTCAATTTCAGCGTATACGTCGCGAGTGCCATATGACAGGGCCTGTCTCTCGATGTCGATTTGTATTTGGTGTCTCTTAAGTGTCGGTCTGCAGTAGGCCGCTGTTGTACGAGTGACGTGCAGTCGCCTTATATGAAGCCCCATGGGCAACGCCAGCGCCACTGTGGACAACAGCATACTGTAGCCAGAGAGAGGAGCCGAAAGGCGCATTTCGCAGTCGAGCCACGCTATCCCACAAGCTGTGCACTAGGTCAGGATTGCGCAGACCGCAAACTTTTGCTGGCCCGACGCCCATCGTCGATCGTAAGGGCGAAACATTCAAGAGATTTGGAAAACGGCAATTTGGACAACCCCAGCAGCAGCTGTGTGCCAAATCCGATATCTGGTCGAGGGCTGCAAGATTCAGTATGATGAAGTAACAATTTGGGGATAGCTCACAAACGCTAAGCTGCCGCCTTCTTAGCTCAGTGGTAGAGCACTGATCTCGTAAACCAGGGGTCGTGAGTTCGAACCTCACAGAAGGCATTCATTTTTTAAACCTTCCTGCAAGGAGCGGAGCTATCTCGAGCAACATCTAACACATGGCAGTACACTGAATGAAAGAAATGTTCTACAACCTATGACAAGTATTCTACTGGCCTCAGAGGTTTTCTGAATTCATAGGCAGAACATTGGTTTGTATGCATTTTGTAGTATAATGTCATGCTTGGCGATGTCATTCGTTTACGAGCCTCGCTACAGTGTGCATGCACGTTATCCATGTGAAGAGGCGTAAGCAAATGCTACCACTCGCGTTGATATACAGAGCACAAGGGAGCCAAAGTCAAGGCCTCCGTGGCGCAATCGGCTAGCGCGTTCGGCTGTTAACCGAAAGGTTGGTGGTTCGAGCCCACCCGGGGGCGAAATCGTTTTAACCGGCACCGAGGTGAGGACATACGTCAACTTTGTTAGAGATGCACAGCTAGTGTGACAATTTGGCTGTGTTTGAGTGATGCCACAGAGCCTTATACACATTCAGCCAAGTGACACTGTAGGTAAAAACATGGCCCTACACAGACGTTCTGCTGTTTTCCTTTTTATTCGTCATCTGTGACACTGCAGTAGAGTGACGCCCACCACAAAAGACGTATTCTTTACATTCAATTTCAGCGTATACGTCGCGAGTGCCATATGACAGGGCCTGTCTCTCGATGTCGATTTGTATTTGGTGTCTCTTAAGTGTCGGTCTGCAGTAGGCCGCTGTTGTACGAGTGACGTGCAGTCGCCTTATATGAAGCCCCATGGGCAACGCCAGCGCCACTGTGGACAACAGCATACTGTAGCCAGAGAGGGGAGCCGAAAGGCGCATTTCGCAGTCGAGCCACGCTATCCCACAAGCTGTGCACTAGGTCAGGATTGCGCAGACCGCAAACTTTTGCTGGCCCGACGCCCATCGTCGATCGTAAGGGCGAAACATTCAAGAGATTTGGAAAACGGCAATTTGGACAACCCCAGCAGCAGCTGTGTGCCAAATCCGATATCTGGTCGAGGGCTGCAAGATTCAGTATGATGAAGTAACAATTTGGGGATAGCTCACAAACGCTAAGCTGCCGCCTTCTTACCTCAGTGGTAGAGCACTGGTCTCGTAAACCAGGGGTCGTGAGTTCGAACCTCACAGAAGGCATTCATTTTTTTAAACCTTCCTGCAAGGAGCGGAGCTATATCGAGCAACATCTAACACATGGCAGTACACGGAATGAAAGGGATGTTCTACAACCTACGACAAGTATTCTACTGGCCTCAGAGGTTTTCAGAATTCATAGGCAGAACATTGGTTTGTATGCATTTTGTAGTATAATGTCATGCTTGGCGATGTCATTCGTTTACGAGCCTCGCTACAGTGTGCATGCACGTTATCCATGTGAAGAGGCGTAAGCAAATGCTACCACTCGCGTTGATATACAAAGCACAAGGGATCCAAAGTCAAGGCCTCCGTGGCGCAATCGGCTAGCGCGTTCGGCTGTTAACCGAAAGGTTGGTGGTTCGAGCCCACCGGGGGCGAAATCGTTTTAACCGGCACCGAGGTGAGGACATACGTCAACTTTGTTAGAGATGCACAGCTAGTGTGACAATTTGGCTGTGTTTGAGTGATGCCACAGAGCCTTATACACATTCAGCCAAGTGACACTGTAGGTAAAAACATGGCCCTACACAGACGTTCTACTGTTTTCCTTTTTATTCGTCATGTGTGACACTGCAGTAGAGTGACGCCCACCACAAAAGACGTATTCTTTACATTCAATTTCAGCGTATACGTCGCGAGTGCCATATGACAGGGCCTGTCTCTCGATGTCGATTTGTATTTGGTGTCTCTTAAGTGTCGGTCTGCAGTAGGCCGCTGTTGGCCGAGCGACGTGCAGTCGCCTTATATGAAGCCCCATGGGCAACGCCAGCGCCACTGTGGACAATAGCATACTGTAGCCAGAGAGAGGAGCCGAAAGGCGCATTTCGCAGTCGAGCCACGCCATCCCACAAGCTGTGGACTAGGTCAGGATTGCGCAGACCGCAAACTTTTGCTGGCCCGTCGCCCATCGTCGATCGTAAGGGCGAAACATTCAAGAGATTTGGAAAACAGCAATTTGGACAACCCCAGCAGCAGCTGTGTGCCAAATCCGATATCTGGTCGAGGGCTGCAAGATTCAGTATGATGAAGTAACAATTTGGGGATAGCTCACAAACGCTAAGCTGCCGCCTTCTTAGCTCAGTGGTAGAGCACTGGTCTCGTAAACCAGGGGTCGTGAGTTCGAACCTCACAGAAGGCATTCATTTCTTTTGCAGTTCCGTTTCTGCCGCGCTCGCGAGTGGCCGCTGTTAACTGTTGCGCTGCACTTCAGTGTTTACATCTCTGTACTTGTGCTTCGCCGAGTGCCGTCCGTCCGTTAATCTCCGTGTTCGTTCCTGTTCCTTGTGATCTGATCGCTCTTTCTGGTCTTGCTGCTGCTACTTGGAATTTCGGTTGTTTAACCGAAATTGCTTCGCTGGATTAACCATGGCTACAAACCTCAGGAAGAATACTCTGGTATTTGCTTTTGACAAAGAATCCCGTCCTGTTCAGCCGACATCCCTGGAAATAGATGACTGGATTACACAGGTAATTGGTCTAAATTCTGAAACCGTTCATACCTGGCAACTGGATCAGGAAAAATACTGTGTTTTTGTCAAGTTAATCAGTGCTTCGACTGTTGATAAAGTGTTACGAAAGTGGGGCTACGAAGTAGATTTTGTGCATAGAAATGGTTATAAAAGTAAGGTTTCCATCTATAGAGCGGACATTCATTACAAAACCGTTCGTGTCTTGAATCTCCCCATTGAAATTGAAAATGATAAGATTAAGGAAGCTCTTTTAAACTACGGAGACGTTAAATCAATTGCAAATGAAAGATGGTCGCCTCGCTTTAAACTGCAGTGTTTTAACGGGGTCCGCTGTGTAGAGATGGACGTTAAGACGAATATTCCGTCTCACATAACTGTTTGTGGGTATAAGGCACAAATTGTTTATACAGGTCAGGAAGCTACATGTCATATATGTAACGAAACCGGCCACTTCAGACAGGAATGTCCGCGGCGAACTGTTGTGCTCAAAAGTAATTTGATACAGCGTCAGAAGCTTACCTTAAATGATCTGTTACCAAAGAATAGCCCGGAACAACTGGTTGAGGATGTTAACGCAGCGGGACAAGCTGATGTCTCCCTTCACGATAACAGTCAATTTCCCCCGTTAACAACAAAAGGAAACCCCGTTGCCACTGTTCGTGAAACTGAAATGCAACCGAAAAAACGACCTCTGGAGATAACTGATAGTTGTTCAGAGGACGAGCTGTCTTGTCCCACTCCCTCACTTCGCAAGCAAAAACAGTGCGATGAGAAGGCAGAGGAACCTGAAGGCAAAATGCGAATGGAAACTAATGAACAGAAAGATAATACACATACGATACCAGAAAATGAAAGGGGTGTAAGCAGCATTAATTTGCAAGAAACAACAGGTGCAGTAACCGATTGCAATGATCAGAATCTATCTGTTAATAACCAAATTCAGGGAGAGGATGCAAAACTGCAGTCTCCATTTGTTTCCCTCGATCAGAAAGTGAGTGAAATTAATAAAGAACGAGGAAGTGGTGGCCAAACTGAAATCACGGTCAACACCTCAGGGCAGGCGCCGGCAACCGAAATTGCTAAAGCGTCTGCTGCTGCTCCAGATAAGCCGCGAAGTAAAATACCGACGCAACCAAATGAGAATGTAGCTCGTAACCAAGGGAAAGGAAAATCCAGTAGGGACGACCCAAGCCCAAAGAATGTTCAGTCCGAAACGGTCGTACACGAATCACTGGAGGAAAAATCAGAAAGTTTACCAGGACATCAGTCTGCTTGCGGTACAAGAGAAAACATCAGAAGTAGAAAAAAACGGGACAGTAACTAATAAACTGATTGAAGTGTTATTCCATGCGCAGCCTTCCGAGAAAACTGTTACAGCTTAACTGAACCCTGAACCACAGTAAACTAAATTAGTTCAACAAAACAACTACATAGTGACAGCACAATGACGCAATCTTATTCTGTCACCACTATAAACATAAATAAAATCACGACCTGTTTGAAATTATCGGCCCTTAAGGAATTTTTGTACGAATCCGCGACTGATATTGCCCTGTTACAAGAAGTTCTAATTTCGGATTTGGTAATTCCCGGTTTTGTCAGTTACATAAATGTGTCTCCCGAAACAAGTGTTGGAACAGCTATTTTGGTAAGGGAAGGGATTACAGTAAGCGAGGTGGAACGACTGGAATCCGGAAGGGGAATAGGACTAAATATCTATGATGTGACTATCATCAACTTGTACGCCCCTTCAGGAAGTTCTCATCGAGCTGACAGGGCACGTTTCTTCAAAGATGACTTGATATACTTGTTAAGGAAATCACCAAGACAGTTATTACTTGGAGGTGATTTTAATTGTGTTTTAAATCGAAAAGATCAGTTACCTAATTTTAATTTCTCAAGTGAACTAAAACAATTAGTTACTGGTTTAGAATTAAAGGATATGTGGGAAATCAAATACCCCTCCATTGTTGAGTTCACTTATGTCACGGCAACATCACGTAGCAGGATTGATAGACTATATGTTTCTAAAAATCTTGTAACTTCCGTGACAAAAGTAGAAACCATTCCTACGTACTTTTCAGACCATTCAAGTGTCTTAGCTTGCATAAATCTAACAAGACAGCCGGTTCGCCGGTTCAAGAATCAGTGGAATTTGAACACTTCCTTGTTAGTTAATCGTGATTTAGAAGATCTGATTAAAGAAACATGGGCAATATGCCTGCGAGCCCGTAGTAGATATGCCACTGCTATTGACTGGTGGGTTAAAATGGCAAAGCCAAAGTTGAGGAAAGTTCTTATTCAATACAGTGCCCAGAGCGCAAGGGAAATGAAATGCACTATAGAGTATTACTATTCCGTTTTGAGAGATCTATATGATCAAGTCTCAGCAGGTTCCTCACTTCGGATAGCAGACATAAAAAAAGTCAAAGCCAAGTTACTTAATATCAAGAGAAGTCAAATGGAAGGGTTGAAAATAAAATCGAAGGCAAAGTCGGTGTCAGCAGATGAAACTACTTCCCTATATCATTTAGTGAAGCATACGAAAAACGGGAGAAGGACTTTTATTGAAGAAATTCGAACAAAACACGGCACGATTCTCAGAACCCAGCAGGATATCATGAACGAGATTTATCGCTATTATTGCGAGCTATATTCTGTACATCAAAGTAGTGATGCTTCCTTGGAAGAATTCCTTGACATCCTAGCCCCACAGCTGACAGAAGATGACAACGAAAATTTTCTCGAGGTTGTCAGTGAAGAAGACGTGTATGAGACTCTGTGCGCCTCGCCACCAAAAAAATCCCCAGGACCGGATGGTCTGCCAGCAGAATTTTACGTCCGTTACTGGCCAATAGTAGGTGCGAAAATCACGGACATTGTAAATGAGGTTATTCAGGGTAAAATGATTCCGGCTGAGTTTAAGGAGAGTAAAATTGTTCTGGTGCCAAAAAATAATGGAAACAAAGATTTAAATAACTTTCGTCCAATTTCATTGCTGAATTCTGATTATAAATTAATAGCTAGAATAATAAACAAGAGAATTTCATGCCTTACAGATAAAATTATTAGTCAACATCAGAACTGTGCGCAAGGCAGAACCATTTTTCAAAATCTAGCGGAATTCAGGGATATCATTGCAATAACTTCTGTAACAAACATAAAGTGTGCTTTATTGTTTTTAGATTTTTATAAGGCGTTCGATGTAGTAAACCATGAATATCTTCTACAGACATTGAAGAAAATAGGTTTCAACGATAGGGTTATACAGTTGATTAAGAACATAGCAACTGGAATAAATGCTAAAATAGCGGTGAATTGTCAACAATCCAGGCCGATGCAAATACAACGAGGTGTTCCTCAAGGAAGTCCTCTGTCCATGTCGCTCTTCGCAATTTCGCTGGAACCTTTCCTCCGACATGTCCATGCTACATTAAAAGGCTTAACATTATCAGGAAACAAAACAGTTATAAGAGCCTATGCTGACGATATAGGGGTAATTATAAGGAATAATGACGAGGTAACCACGCTAGCAACAGTGATTGATTCGTACTGTAGAGCATCTGGAGCCAATGCAAACGGAAAAAAAAGTAAGATGTTAAATCTCAGAGGTTTTGATAATATCAACGTCGAGTGGGCAAAGTTAGTCCGACAACATAAAACACTTGGGATCACCCTGACAGCATGCCCTATGAAAATGACGGCTTTAAATTGGAAAGTTGCAGCAGATAAAGTGCAAGGAGCCATTGTAGAGAACTTAACTCGATATATGAACCAAGTTCAAAGAACACAGTATATCAACTCATGCATCCTTGCTAAGGCTTATTATACTGCCCAGCTGTTTCCAATACCGAGAATGATAGCGAGGAGAATAATGTCCAAAATCACAAAATTTTTGTGGAGAGGTGAAGTGTTCAGAGTACCTGCTAAAGTAGCCACTTTAGATCCTAAAAATGGTGGACTAGGATTAACTGATATAATGGATAAAGCCTCTGCTCTTTTTATCAAAAGGCAATTTAATTTAATAAGAGACTCGCGAGAAAGCATAACCAGCCAACTTTTCGAGATCATTAAACCTCCAAGCCTGCTTCCCCCGATTGACGTGCAGAATATCAACAGTCGCTTACAGCACGTGAGGATTTTCTATGTTGAGTTTAGTTATGTCAGTGTCGAACTCAGGCAGTCCCGACACTTAACATCGAGAGCCATAATGCGGGAACGAAAGAAAAGCGAAGGAAGAAACAAAATAGAACGACAGTTTCCAAACATTGAGTGGACTGAGATTTGGAACAACATTAGTTCTAATGTGCTCACGTCTAATATAAAAACGTCATGGTACAAGACAGTTAACAACATAGTTAGCACCAATGAAAGACTGCACGCAATCGGACTCTGTGAAACAAATTTATGTCAACAATGCCATCTAGTTGACACAGTAGTTCATCGATATACTTGCAGTGGTCACATGAATAGTTGGAAGTGGATCCGGGAGCAAATAGCTCTGATTACAAGAACATCCCCTGAGTATATATCGCTGTCATTGATAAACAGGCCTGAAGCACGCTATTTCCCAGAAGCAAAAAATAACGCTGTGTACTGGTTGCTGGGAAATTTTGTTAACTACGTCCTTAACAAATTAGGATCCGATAGCATCATAGAGTTCAAGGTACACATGCTGTGTGAGTTCCACAAAATTAGAAGCTATTCGAATCACAAGAAAAAGTTCGGTAATATGCTAAAAATTGTATTTGAAAGAATGGGCATTGGTTAATATAAAAAAGAAGACTGTGTTGACAGTGATGTATTGTAGTTACCTTAAGGATACTATTTAAGATTTTACAGTATATTTATGATGTGTGCTTTCTGTACTTCAGAGAGTAGTTTTTTGAAATTTATAAGCTAATGTACAGAACTTATGTGACATTGAGATTGTGTGTCTGATAGTGCCAAACACAAATCATGAAAGGTGCATTATTGGATTATACTAGAAATTTGGAAATAGACAGTTTTTATAGAAATCTCCTTATCGATTGGTTAAAACCATAAGATTCTATCCGATAAATGTAATATTCAGTGGCTGGCACATTGCCCTGTTCATTTTTGCAGTGAAAGACTGATTATATAAATCTGATCACTTCAAATACTTAGATTCAATTAATGTCCAGTAAGTGTAGTTGGAAGGCTAGTCAACTTTATTATATATCTCCTTTCCGCCATTCTCAAGTATTTATGCTTAATTTAATTCTTTCTGGTGATTTAGTCAGTAACACAATATTCTGTTGTCTTTCCTTAATGTCAGCGCAATTGAAATGATCAAACCGCTTTGTTCAAATAACTTCATGTATGTATAACTTAGTATGTATTTGCAATGTGTAACATTGTTTTTTTTTAATAAAGGTTTTATATATATATAAAAAAAAAGTGGTAGAGCACTGGTCTCGTAAACCAGGGGTCGTGAGTTCGAACCTCACAGAAGGCATTCATTTTTTAAACCTTCCTGCAAGGAGCGGAGCTATCTCGAGCAACATCTAACACATGGCAGTACACTGAATGAAAGAAATGTTCTACAACCTATGACAAGTATTCTACTGGCCTCAGAGGTTTTCAGAATTCATAGGCAGAACATTGGTTTGTATGCATTTTGTAGTATAATGTCATGCTTGGCGATGTCATTCGTTTACGAGCCTCGCTACAGTGTGCATGCACGTTATCCATGTGAAGAGGCGTAAGCAAATGCTACCACTCGCGTTGATATACAGAGCGCAAGGGAGCCAAAGTCAAGGCCTCCGTGGCGCAATCGGCTAGCGCGTTCGGCTGTTAACCGAAAGGTTGGTGGTTCGAGCCCACCCGGGGGCGAAATCGTTTTAACCGGCACCGAGGTGAGGACATACGTCGACTTTGTTAGAGATGCACAGCTAGTGTGACAATTTGGCTGTGTTTGATTGATGCCACAGAGCCTTATACACATTCAGCCAAGTGACACTGTAGGTAAAAACATGGCCCTACACAGACGTTCTGCTGTTTTCCTTTTTATTCGTCATGTGTGACACTGCAGTAGAGTGACGCCCACCACAAAAGACGTATTCTTTACATTCAATTTCAGCGTATACGTCGCGAGTGCCACATGACAGGGCCTGTCTCTCGATGTCGATTTGTATTTGGTGTGTCTTAAGTGTCGGTCTGCAGTAGGCCGCTGTTGGCCGAGCGACGTGCAGTCGCCTTACATGAAGCCCCATGGGCAACGCCAGTGCCACTGTGGACAACAGCGCACTGTAGCCAGAGAGAGGAGCCGAAAGGCGCATTTCGCAGTCGAGCCACGCTATCCCACAAGCTGTGCACTAGGTCAGGATTGAGCAGACCGCAAACTTTTGGTGGGCCGACGCTCGTCGTCGATCGTAAGGGCGAAACATTCAAGAGATTTGGAAAACGGCAATTTGGACAACCCCAGCAGCAGCTGTGTGCCAAATCCGATATCTGGTCGAGGGCTGCAAGATTCAGTATGATGAAGTAACAATTTGGGGATAGCTCACAAACGCTAAGCTGCCGCCTTCTTAGCTCAGTGGTAGAGCACTGGTCTCGTAAACCAGGGGTCGTGAGTTCGAACCTCACAGAAGGCATTCATTTCTTTTGCAGTTCCGTTTCAGCCGCGCTCGCGAGTGGCCGCTGTTAACTGTTGCGCTGCACTTCAGTGTTTACATCTCTGTACTTGTGCTTCGCCGAGTGCCGTCCGTCCGTTAATCTCCGTGTTCGTTCCTGTTCCTTGTGATCTGATCGCTCTTTCTGGTCTTGCTGCTGCTACTTGGAATTTCGGTTGTTTAACCGAAATTGCTTCGCTGGATTAACCATGGCTACAAACCTCAGGAAGAATACTCTGGTATTTGCTTTTGACAAAGAATCCCGTCCTGTTCAGCCGACATCCCTGGAAATAGATGACTGGATTACACAGGTAATTGGTCTAAATTCTGAAACCGTTCATACCTGGCAACTGGATCAGGAAAAATACTGTGTTTTTGTCAAGTTAATCAGTGCTTCGACTGTTGATAAAGTGTTACGAAAGTGGGGCTACGAAGTAGATTTTGTGCATAGAAATGGTTATAAAAGTAAGGTTTCCATCTATAGAGCGGACATTCATTACAAAACCGTTCGTGTCTTGAATCTCCCCATTGAAATTGAAAATGATAAGATTAAGGAAGCTCTTTTAAACTACGGAGACGTTAAATCAATTGCAAATGAAAGATGGTCGCCTCGCTTTAAACTGCAGTGTTTTAACGGGGTCCGCTGTGTAGAGATGGACGTTAAGACGAATATTCCGTCTCACATAACTGTTTGTGGGTATAAGGCACAAATTGTTTATACAGGTCAGGAAGCTACATGTCATATATGTAACGAAACCGGCCACTTCAGACAGGAATGTCCGCGGCGAACTGTTGTGCTCAAAAGTAATTTGATACAGCGTCAGAAGCTTACCTTAAATGATCTGTTACCAAAGAATAGCCCGGAACAACTGGTTGAGGATGTTAACGCAGCGGGACAAGCTGATGTCTCCCTTCACGATAACAGTCAATTTCCCCCGTTAACAACAAAAGGAAACCCCGTTGCCACTGTTCGTGAAACTGAAATGCAACCGAAAAAACGACCTCTGGAGATAACTGATAGTTGTTCAGAGGACGAGCTGTCTTGTCCCACTCCCTCACTTCGCAAGCAAAAACAGTGCGATGAGAAGGCAGAGGAACCTGAAGGCAAAATGCGAATGGAAACTAATGAACAGAAAGATAATACACATACGGTACCAGAAAATGAAAGGGGTGTAAGCAGCATTAATTTGCAAGAAACAACAGGTGCAGTAACCGATTGCAATGATCAGAATCTATCTGTTAATAACCAAATTCAGGGAGAGGATGCAAAACTGCAGTCTCCATTTGTTTCCCTCGATCAGAAAGTGAGTGAAATTAATAAAGAACGAGGAAGTGGTGGCCAAACTGAAATCACGGTCAACACCTCAGGGCAGGCGCCGGCAACCGAAATTGCTAAAGCGTCTGCTGCTGCTCCAGATAAGCCGCGAAGTAAAATACCGACGCAACCAAATGAGAATGTAGCTCGTAACCAAGGGAAAGGAAAATCCAGTAGGGACGACCCAAGCCCAAAGAATGTTCAGTCCGAAACGGTCGTACACGAATCACTGGAGGAAAAATCAGAAAGTTTACCAGGACATCAGTCTGCTTGCGGTACAAGAGAAAACATCAGAAGTAGAAAAAAACGGGACAGTAACTAATAAACTGATTGAAGTGTTATTCCATGCGCAGCCTTCCGAGAAAACTGTTACAGCTTAACTGAACCCTGAACCACAGTAAACTAAATTAGTTCAACAAAACAACTACATAGTGACAGCACAATGACGCAATCTTATTCTGTCACCACTATAAACATAAATAAAATCACGACCTGTTTGAAATTATCGGCCCTTAAGGAATTTTTGTACGAATCCGCGACTGATATTGCCCTGTTACAAGAAGTTCTAATTTCGGATTTGGTAATTCCCGGTTTTGTCAGTTACATAAATGTGTCTCCCGAAACAAGTGTTGGAACAGCTATTTTGGTAAGGGAAGGGATTACAGTAAGCGAGGTGGAACGACTGGAATCCGGAAGGGGAATAGGACTAAATATCTATGATGTGACTATCATCAACTTGTACGCCCCTTCAGGAAGTTCTCATCGAGCTGACAGGGCACGTTTCTTCAAAGATGACTTGATATACTTGTTAAGGAAATCACCAAGACAGTTATTACTTGGAGGTGATTTTAATTGTGTTTTAAATCGAAAAGATCAGTTACCTAATTTTAATTTCTCAAGTGAACTAAAACAATTAGTTACTGGTTTAGAATTAAAGGATATGTGGGAAATCAAATACCCCTCCATTGTTGAGTTCACTTATGTCACGGCAACATCACGTAGCAGGATTGATAGACTATATGTTTCTAAAAATCTTGTAACTTCCGTGACAAAAGTAGAAACCATTCCTACGTACTTTTCAGACCATTCAAGTGTCTTAGCTTGCATAAATCTAACAAGACAGCCGGTTCGCCGGTTCAAGAATCAGTGGAATTTGAACACTTCCTTGTTAGTTAATCGTGATTTAGAAGATCTGATTAAAGAAACATGGGCAATATGCCTGCGAGCCCGTAGTAGATATGCCACTGCTATTGACTGGTGGGTTAAAATGGCAAAGCCAAAGTTGAGGAAAGTTCTTATTCAATACAGTGCCCAGAGCGCAAGGGAAATGAAATGCACTATAGAGTATTACTATTCCGTTTTGAGAGATCTATATGATCAAGTCTCAGCAGGTTCCTCACTTCGGATAGCAGACATAAAAAAAGTCAAAGCCAAGTTACTTAATATCAAGAGAAGTCAAATGGAAGGGTTGAAAATAAAATCGAAGGCAAAGTCGGTGTCAGCAGATGAAACTACTTCCCTATATCATTTAGTGAAGCATACGAAAAACGGGAGAAGGACTTTTATTGAAGAAATTCGAACAAAACACGGCACGATTCTCAGAACCCAGCAGGATATCATGAACGAGATTTATCGCTATTATTGCGAGCTATATTCTGTACATCAAAGTAGTGATGCTTCCTTGGAAGAATTCCTTGACATCCTAGCCCCACAGCTGACAGAAGATGACAACGAAAATTTTCTCGAGGTTGTCAGTGAAGAAGACGTGTATGAGACTCTGTGCGCCTCGCCACCAAAAAAATCCCCAGGACCGGATGGTCTGCCAGCAGAATTTTACGTCCGTTACTGGCCAATAGTAGGTGCGAAAATCACGGACATTGTAAATGAGGTTATTCAGGGTAAAATGATTCCGGCTGAGTTTAAGGAGAGTAAAATTGTTCTGGTGCCAAAAAATAATGGAAACAAAGATTTAAATAACTTTCGTCCAATTTCATTGCTGAATTCTGATTATAAATTAATAGCTAGAATAATAAACAAGAGAATTTCATGCCTTACAGATAAAATTATTAGTCAACATCAGAACTGTGCGCAAGGCAGAACCATTTTTCAAAATCTAGCGGAATTCAGGGATATCATTGCAATAACTTCTGTAACAAACATAAAGTGTGCTTTATTGTTTTTAGATTTTTATAAGGCGTTCGATGTAGTAAACCATGAATATCTTCTACAGACATTGAAGAAAATAGGTTTCAACGATAGGGTTATACAGTTGATTAAGAACATAGCAACTGGAATAAATGCTAAAATAGCGGTGAATTGTCAACAATCCAGGCCGATGCAAATACAACGAGGTGTTCCTCAAGGAAGTCCTCTGTCCATGTCGCTCTTCGCAATTTCGCTGGAACCTTTCCTCCGACATGTCCATGCTACATTAAAAGGCTTAACATTATCAGGAAACAAAACAGTTATAAGAGCCTATGCTGACGATATAGGGGTAATTATAAGGAATAATGACGAGGTAACCACGCTAGCAACAGTGATTGATTCGTACTGTAGAGCATCTGGAGCCAATGCAAACGGAAAAAAAAGTAAGATGTTAAATCTCAGAGGTTTTGATAATATCAACGTCGAGTGGGCAAAGTTAGTCCGACAACATAAAACACTTGGGATCACCCTGACAGCATGCCCTATGAAAATGACGGCTTTAAATTGGAAAGTTGCAGCAGATAAAGTGCAAGGAGCCATTGTAGAGAACTTAACTCGATATATGAACCAAGTTCAAAGAACACAGTATATCAACTCATGCATCCTTGCTAAGGCTTATTATACTGCCCAGCTGTTTCCAATACCGAGAATGATAGCGAGGAGAATAATGTCCAAAATCACAAAATTTTTGTGGAGAGGTGAAGTGTTCAGAGTACCTGCTAAAGTAGCCACTTTAGATCCTAAAAATGGTGGACTAGGATTAACTGATATAATGGATAAAGCCTCTGCTCTTTTTATCAAAAGGCAATTTAATTTAATAAGAGACTCGCGAGAAAGCATAACCAGCCAACTTTTCGAGATCATTAAACCTCCAAGCCTGCTTCCCCCGATTGACGTGCAGAATATCAACAGTCGCTTACAGCACGTGAGGATTTTCTATGTTGAGTTTAGTTATGTCAGTGTCGAACTCAGGCAGTCCCGACACTTAACATCGAGAGCCATAATGCGGGAACGAAAGAAAAGCGAAGGAAGAAACAAAATAGAACGACAGTTTCCAAACATTGAGTGGACTGAGATTTGGAACAACATTAGTTCTAATGTGCTCACGTCTAATATAAAAACGTCATGGTACAAGACAGTTAACAACATAGTTAGCACCAATGAAAGACTGCACGCAATCGGACTCTGTGAAACAAATTTATGTCAACAATGCCATCTAGTTGACACAGTAGTTCATCGATATACTTGCAGTGGTCACATGAATAGTTGGAAGTGGATCCGGGAGCAAATAGCTCTGATTACAAGAACATCCCCTGAGTATATATCGCTGTCATTGATAAACAGGCCTGAAGCACGCTATTTCCCAGAAGCAAAAAATAACGCTGTGTACTGGTTGCTGGGAAATTTTGTTAACTACGTCCTTAACAAATTAGGATCCGATAGCATCATAGAGTTCAAGGTACACATGCTGTGTGAGTTCCACAAAATTAGAAGCTATTCGAATCACAAGAAAAAGTTCGGTAATATGCTAAAAATTGTATTTGAAAGAATGGGCATTGGTTAATATAAAAAAGAAGACTGTGTTGACAGTGATGTATTGTAGTTACCTTAAGGATACTATTTAAGGTTTTACAGTATATTTATGATGTGTGCTTTCTGTACTTCAGAGAGTAGTTTTTTGAAATTTATAAGCTAATGTACAGAACTTATGTGACATTGAGATTGTGTGTCTGATAGTGCCAAACACAAATCATGAAAGGTGCATTATTGGATTATACTAGAAATTTGGAAATAGACAGTTTTTATAGAAATCTCCTTATCGATTGGTTAAAACCATAAGATTCTATCCGATAAATGTAATATTCAGTGGCTGGCACATTGCCCTGTTCATTTTTGCAGTGAAAGACTGATTATATAAATCTGATCACTTCAAATACTTAGATTCAATTAATGTCCAGTAAGTGTAGTTGGAAGGCTAGTCAACTTTATTATATATCTCCTTTCCGCCATTCTCAAGTATTTATGCTTAATTTAATTCTTTCTGGTGATTTAGTCAGTAACACAATATTCTGTTGTCTTTCCTTAATGTCAGCGCAATTGAAATGATCAAACCGCTTTGTTCAAATAACTTCATGTATGTATAACTTAGTATGTATTTGCAATGTGTAACATTGTTTTTTTTTAATAAAGGTTTTATATATATATAAAAAAAAAGTGGTAGAGCACTGGTCTCGTAAACCAGGGGTCGTGAGTTCGAACCTCACAGAAGGCATTCATTTTTTAAACCTTCCTGCAAGGAGCGGAGCTATCTCGAGCAACATCTAACACATGGCAGTACACTGAATGAAAGAAATGTTCTACAACCTATGACAAGTATTCTACTGGCCTCAGAGGTTTTCAGAATTCATAGGCAGAACATTGGTTTGTATGCATTTTGTAGTATAATGTCATGCTTGGCGATGTCATTCGTTTACGAGCCTCGCTACAGTGTGCATGCACGTTATCCATGTGAAGAGGCGTAAGCAAATGCTACCACTCGCGTTGATATACAGAGCGCAAGGGAGCCAAAGTCAAGGCCTCCGTGGCGCAATCGGCTAGCGCGTTCGGCTGTTAACCGAAAGGTTGGTGGTTCGAGCCCACCCGGGGGCGAAATCGTTTTAACCGGCACCGAGGTGAGGACATACGTCGACTTTGTTAGAGATGCACAGCTAGTGTGACAATTTGGCTGTGTTTGATTGATGCCACAGAGCCTTATACACATTCAGCCAAGTGACACTGTAGGTAAAAACATGGCCCTACACAGACGTTCTGCTGTTTTCCTTTTTATTCGTCATGTGTGACACTGCAGTAGAGTGACGCCCACCACAAAAGACGTATTCTTTACATTCAATTTCAGCGTATACGTCGCGAGTGCCACATGACAGGGCCTGTCTCTCGATGTCGATTTGTATTTGGTGTGTCTTAAGTGTCGGTCTGCAGTAGGCCGCTGTTGGCCGAGCGACGTGCAGTCGCCTTACATGAAGCCCCATGGGCAACGCCAGTGCCACTGTGGACAACAGCGCACTGTAGCCAGAGAGAGGAGCCGAAAGGCGCATTTCGCAGTCGAGCCACGCTATCCCACAAGCTGTGCACTAGGTCAGGATTGAGCAGACCGCAAACTTTTGGTGGGCCGACGCTCGTCGTCGATCGTAAGGGCGAAACATTCAAGAGATTTGGAAAACGGCAATTTGGACAACCCCAGCAGCAGCTGTGTGCCAAATCCGATATCTGGTCGAGGGCTGCAAGATTCAGTATGATGAAGTAACAATTTGGGGATAGCTCACAAACGCTAAGCTGCCGCCTTCTTAGCTCAGTGGTAGAGCACTGGTCTCGTAAACCAGGGGTCGTGAGTTCGAACCTCACAGAAGGCATTCATTTCTTTTGCAGTTCCGTTTCAGCCGCGCTCGCGAGTGGCCGCTGTTAACTGTTGCGCTGCACTTCAGTGTTTACATCTCTGTACTTGTGCTTCGCCGAGTGCCGTCCGTCCGTTAATCTCCGTGTTCGTTCCTGTTCCTTGTGATCTGATCGCTCTTTCTGGTCTTGCTGCTGCTACTTGGAATTTCGGTTGTTTAACCGAAATTGCTTCGCTGGATTAACCATGGCTACAAACCTCAGGAAGAATACTCTGGTATTTGCTTTTGACAAAGAATCCCGTCCTGTTCAGCCGACATCCCTGGAAATAGATGACTGGATTACACAGGTAATTGGTCTAAATTCTGAAACCGTTCATACCTGGCAACTGGATCAGGAAAAATACTGTGTTTTTGTCAAGTTAATCAGTGCTTCGACTGTTGATAAAGTGTTACGAAAGTGGGGCTACGAAGTAGATTTTGTGCATAGAAATGGTTATAAAAGTAAGGTTTCCATCTATAGAGCGGACATTCATTACAAAACCGTTCGTGTCTTGAATCTCCCCATTGAAATTGAAAATGATAAGATTAAGGAAGCTCTTTTAAACTACGGAGACGTTAAATCAATTGCAAATGAAAGATGGTCGCCTCGCTTTAAACTGCAGTGTTTTAACGGGGTCCGCTGTGTAGAGATGGACGTTAAGACGAATATTCCGTCTCACATAACTGTTTGTGGGTATAAGGCACAAATTGTTTATACAGGTCAGGAAGCTACATGTCATATATGTAACGAAACCGGCCACTTCAGACAGGAATGTCCGCGGCGAACTGTTGTGCTCAAAAGTAATTTGATACAGCGTCAGAAGCTTACCTTAAATGATCTGTTACCAAAGAATAGCCCGGAACAACTGGTTGAGGATGTTAACGCAGCGGGACAAGCTGATGTCTCCCTTCACGATAACAGTCAATTTCCCCCGTTAACAACAAAAGGAAACCCCGTTGCCACTGTTCGTGAAACTGAAATGCAACCGAAAAAACGACCTCTGGAGATAACTGATAGTTGTTCAGAGGACGAGCTGTCTTGTCCCACTCCCTCACTTCGCAAGCAAAAACAGTGCGATGAGAAGGCAGAGGAACCTGAAGGCAAAATGCGAATGGAAACTAATGAACAGAAAGATAATACACATACGGTACCAGAAAATGAAAGGGGTGTAAGCAGCATTAATTTGCAAGAAACAACAGGTGCAGTAACCGATTGCAATGATCAGAATCTATCTGTTAATAACCAAATTCAGGGAGAGGATGCAAAACTGCAGTCTCCATTTGTTTCCCTCGATCAGAAAGTGAGTGAAATTAATAAAGAACGAGGAAGTGGTGGCCAAACTGAAATCACGGTCAACACCTCAGGGCAGGCGCCGGCAACCGAAATTGCTAAAGCGTCTGCTGCTGCTCCAGATAAGCCGCGAAGTAAAATACCGACGCAACCAAATGAGAATGTAGCTCGTAACCAAGGGAAAGGAAAATCCAGTAGGGACGACCCAAGCCCAAAGAATGTTCAGTCCGAAACGGTCGTACACGAATCACTGGAGGAAAAATCAGAAAGTTTACCAGGACATCAGTCTGCTTGCGGTACAAGAGAAAACATCAGAAGTAGAAAAAAACGGGACAGTAACTAATAAACTGATTGAAGTGTTATTCCATGCGCAGCCTTCCGAGAAAACTGTTACAGCTTAACTGAACCCTGAACCACAGTAAACTAAATTAGTTCAACAAAACAACTACATAGTGACAGCACAATGACGCAATCTTATTCTGTCACCACTATAAACATAAATAAAATCACGACCTGTTTGAAATTATCGGCCCTTAAGGAATTTTTGTACGAATCCGCGACTGATATTGCCCTGTTACAAGAAGTTCTAATTTCGGATTTGGTAATTCCCGGTTTTGTCAGTTACATAAATGTGTCTCCCGAAACAAGTGTTGGAACAGCTATTTTGGTAAGGGAAGGGATTACAGTAAGCGAGGTGGAACGACTGGAATCCGGAAGGGGAATAGGACTAAATATCTATGATGTGACTATCATCAACTTGTACGCCCCTTCAGGAAGTTCTCATCGAGCTGACAGGGCACGTTTCTTCAAAGATGACTTGATATACTTGTTAAGGAAATCACCAAGACAGTTATTACTTGGAGGTGATTTTAATTGTGTTTTAAATCGAAAAGATCAGTTACCTAATTTTAATTTCTCAAGTGAACTAAAACAATTAGTTACTGGTTTAGAATTAAAGGATATGTGGGAAATCAAATACCCCTCCATTGTTGAGTTCACTTATGTCACGGCAACATCACGTAGCAGGATTGATAGACTATATGTTTCTAAAAATCTTGTAACTTCCGTGACAAAAGTAGAAACCATTCCTACGTACTTTTCAGACCATTCAAGTGTCTTAGCTTGCATAAATCTAACAAGACAGCCGGTTCGCCGGTTCAAGAATCAGTGGAATTTGAACACTTCCTTGTTAGTTAATCGTGATTTAGAAGATCTGATTAAAGAAACATGGGCAATATGCCTGCGAGCCCGTAGTAGATATGCCACTGCTATTGACTGGTGGGTTAAAATGGCAAAGCCAAAGTTGAGGAAAGTTCTTATTCAATACAGTGCCCAGAGCGCAAGGGAAATGAAATGCACTATAGAGTATTACTATTCCGTTTTGAGAGATCTATATGATCAAGTCTCAGCAGGTTCCTCACTTCGGATAGCAGACATAAAAAAAGTCAAAGCCAAGTTACTTAATATCAAGAGAAGTCAAATGGAAGGGTTGAAAATAAAATCGAAGGCAAAGTCGGTGTCAGCAGATGAAACTACTTCCCTATATCATTTAGTGAAGCATACGAAAAACGGGAGAAGGACTTTTATTGAAGAAATTCGAACAAAACACGGCACGATTCTCAGAACCCAGCAGGATATCATGAACGAGATTTATCGCTATTATTGCGAGCTATATTCTGTACATCAAAGTAGTGATGCTTCCTTGGAAGAATTCCTTGACATCCTAGCCCCACAGCTGACAGAAGATGACAACGAAAATTTTCTCGAGGTTGTCAGTGAAGAAGACGTGTATGAGACTCTGTGCGCCTCGCCACCAAAAAAATCCCCAGGACCGGATGGTCTGCCAGCAGAATTTTACGTCCGTTACTGGCCAATAGTAGGTGCGAAAATCACGGACATTGTAAATGAGGTTATTCAGGGTAAAATGATTCCGGCTGAGTTTAAGGAGAGTAAAATTGTTCTGGTGCCAAAAAATAATGGAAACAAAGATTTAAATAACTTTCGTCCAATTTCATTGCTGAATTCTGATTATAAATTAATAGCTAGAATAATAAACAAGAGAATTTCATGCCTTACAGATAAAATTATTAGTCAACATCAGAACTGTGCGCAAGGCAGAACCATTTTTCAAAATCTAGCGGAATTCAGGGATATCATTGCAATAACTTCTGTAACAAACATAAAGTGTGCTTTATTGTTTTTAGATTTTTATAAGGCGTTCGATGTAGTAAACCATGAATATCTTCTACAGACATTGAAGAAAATAGGTTTCAACGATAGGGTTATACAGTTGATTAAGAACATAGCAACTGGAATAAATGCTAAAATAGCGGTGAATTGTCAACAATCCAGGCCGATGCAAATACAACGAGGTGTTCCTCAAGGAAGTCCTCTGTCCATGTCGCTCTTCGCAATTTCGCTGGAACCTTTCCTCCGACATGTCCATGCTACATTAAAAGGCTTAACATTATCAGGAAACAAAACAGTTATAAGAGCCTATGCTGACGATATAGGGGTAATTATAAGGAATAATGACGAGGTAACCACGCTAGCAACAGTGATTGATTCGTACTGTAGAGCATCTGGAGCCAATGCAAACGGAAAAAAAAGTAAGATGTTAAATCTCAGAGGTTTTGATAATATCAACGTCGAGTGGGCAAAGTTAGTCCGACAACATAAAACACTTGGGATCACCCTGACAGCATGCCCTATGAAAATGACGGCTTTAAATTGGAAAGTTGCAGCAGATAAAGTGCAAGGAGCCATTGTAGAGAACTTAACTCGATATATGAACCAAGTTCAAAGAACACAGTATATCAACTCATGCATCCTTGCTAAGGCTTATTATACTGCCCAGCTGTTTCCAATACCGAGAATGATAGCGAGGAGAATAATGTCCAAAATCACAAAATTTTTGTGGAGAGGTGAAGTGTTCAGAGTACCTGCTAAAGTAGCCACTTTAGATCCTAAAAATGGTGGACTAGGATTAACTGATATAATGGATAAAGCCTCTGCTCTTTTTATCAAAAGGCAATTTAATTTAATAAGAGACTCGCGAGAAAGCATAACCAGCCAACTTTTCGAGATCATTAAACCTCCAAGCCTGCTTCCCCCGATTGACGTGCAGAATATCAACAGTCGCTTACAGCACGTGAGGATTTTCTATGTTGAGTTTAGTTATGTCAGTGTCGAACTCAGGCAGTCCCGACACTTAACATCGAGAGCCATAATGCGGGAACGAAAGAAAAGCGAAGGAAGAAACAAAATAGAACGACAGTTTCCAAACATTGAGTGGACTGAGATTTGGAACAACATTAGTTCTAATGTGCTCACGTCTAATATAAAAACGTCATGGTACAAGACAGTTAACAACATAGTTAGCACCAATGAAAGACTGCACGCAATCGGACTCTGTGAAACAAATTTATGTCAACAATGCCATCTAGTTGACACAGTAGTTCATCGATATACTTGCAGTGGTCACATGAATAGTTGGAAGTGGATCCGGGAGCAAATAGCTCTGATTACAAGAACATCCCCTGAGTATATATCGCTGTCATTGATAAACAGGCCTGAAGCACGCTATTTCCCAGAAGCAAAAAATAACGCTGTGTACTGGTTGCTGGGAAATTTTGTTAACTACGTCCTTAACAAATTAGGATCCGATAGCATCATAGAGTTCAAGGTACACATGCTGTGTGAGTTCCACAAAATTAGAAGCTATTCGAATCACAAGAAAAAGTTCGGTAATATGCTAAAAATTGTATTTGAAAGAATGGGCATTGGTTAATATAAAAAAGAAGACTGTGTTGACAGTGATGTATTGTAGTTACCTTAAGGATACTATTTAAGGTTTTACAGTATATTTATGATGTGTGCTTTCTGTACTTCAGAGAGTAGTTTTTTGAAATTTATAAGCTAATGTACAGAACTTATGTGACATTGAGATTGTGTGTCTGATAGTGCCAAACACAAATCATGAAAGGTGCATTATTGGATTATACTAGAAATTTGGAAATAGACAGTTTTTATAGAAATCTCCTTATCGATTGGTTAAAACCATAAGATTCTATCCGATAAATGTAATATTCAGTGGCTGGCACATTGCCCTGTTCATTTTTGCAGTGAAAGACTGATTATATAAATCTGATCACTTCAAATACTTAGATTCAATTAATGTCCAGTAAGTGTAGTTGGAAGGCTAGTCAACTTTATTATATATCTCCTTTCCGCCATTCTCAAGTATTTATGCTTAATTTAATTCTTTCTGGTGATTTAGTCAGTAACACAATCTTCTGTTGTCTTTCCTTAATGTCAGCGCAATTGAAATGATCAAACCGCTTTGTTCAAATAACTTCATGTATGTATAACTTAGTATGTATTTGCAATGTGTAACATTGTTTTTTTTAATAAAGGTTTTATATATATATATAAAAAAAAAGTGGTAGAGCACTGGTCTCGTAAACCAGGGGTCGTGAGTTCGAACCTCACAGAAGGCATTCATTTTTTTAAACCTTCCTGCAAGGAGCGGAGCTATCTCGAGCAACATCTAACACATGGCAGTACACTGAATGAAAGGGATGTTCTACAGCCTATGACAAGTATTCTACTGGCCTCAGAGGTTTTCAGAATTCATAGGCAGAACATTGGTTTGTATGCATTTTGTAGTATAATGTCATGCTTGGCGATGTCATTCGTTTACGAGCCTCGCTACAGTGTGCATGCACGTTATCCATGTGAAGAGGCGTAAGCAAATGCTACCACTCGCGTTGATATACAGAGCACAAGGGAGCCAAAGTCAAGGCCTCCGTGGCGCAATCGGCTAGCGCGTTCGGCTGTTAACCGAAAGGTTGGTGGTTCGAGCCCACCCGGGGGCGAAATTGTTTTAACCGGAACCGAGGTGAGGACATACGTCGACTTTGTTAGAGATACACAGCTAGTGTGACAATTTGGCTGTGTTTGAGTGATGCCACAGAGCCTTATACACATTCAGCCAAGTGACACTGTAGGTAAAAACATGGCCCTACACAGACGTTCTGCTGTTTTCCTTTTTATTCGTCATGTGTGACACTGCAGTAGAGTGACGCCCACCACAAAAGACGTATTCTTTACATTCAATTTCAGCGTATACGTCGCGAGTGCCATATGACAGGGCCTGTCTCTCGATGTCGATTTGTATTTGGTGTCTCTTAAGTGTCGGTCTGCAGTAGGCCGCTGTTGGCCGAGCGACGTGCAGTCGCCTTATATGAAGCCCCATGGGCAACGCCAGCGCCACTGTGGACAACAGCATACTGTAGCCAGAGAGAGGAGCCGAAAGGCGCATTTCGCAGTCGAGCCAGGCTGTCCCACAAGCTGTGCACTAGGTCAGGATTGCGCAGACCGCAAACTTTTGCTGGCCCGACGCCCATCATCGATCGTAAGGGCGAAACATTCAAGAGATTTGGAAAACGGCAATTTGGACAACCCCAGCAGCAGCTGTGTGCCAAATCCGATATCTGGTCGAGGGCTGCAAGATTCAGTATGATGAAGTAACAATTTGGGGATAGCTCACAAACGCTAAGCTGCCGCCTTCTTAGCTCAGTGGTAGAGCACTGGTCTCGTAAACCAGGGGTCGTGAGTGCGAACCTCACAGAAGGCATTCATTTCTTAAACCTTCCTGCAAGGAGCGGAGCTATCTCGAGCAGCATCTAACACATGGCAGTACACTGAATGAAAGGGATGTTCTACAACCTATGACAAGTATTCTACTGGCCTCAGAGGTTTTCTGAATGCATAGGCAGAACATTGGTTTGTATGCATTTTGTAGTATAATGTCATGCTTGGCGATGTCATTCGTTTACGAGCCTCGCTACAGTGTGCATGCACGTTATCCATGTGAAGAGGCGTAAGCAAATGCTACCACTCGCGTTGATATACAGAGCACAAGGGAGCCAAAGTCAAGGCCTCCGTGGCGCAATCGGCTAGCGCGTTCGGCTGTTAACCGAAAGGTTGGTGGTTCGAGCCCACCCGGGGGCGAAATCGTTCTAACCGGCACCGAGGTGAGGACGTACGTCAACTTTGTTAGAGATACACAGCTAGTGTGACAATTTGGCTGCGTTTGAGTGATGCCACAGAGCCTTATACACATTCAGCCAAGTGACACTGTAGGTAAAAACATGGCCCTACACAGACGTTCTGCGGTTTTCCTTTTTATTCGTCATGTGTGACACTGCAGTAGAGGGACGCCCGCTACAAAAGACGTATTCTTTACATTCAATTTCAGCATACACGTCGCGAGTGCCATATGACAGGGCCTGTCTCTCGATGTCGATTTGTATTTGGTGTGTCTTAAGTGTCGGTCTGCAGTAGGCCGCTGTTGGCCGAGCGACGTGCAGTCGCCTTACATGAAGCCCCATGGGCAACGCCAGTGCCACTGTGGACAACAGCGCACTGTAGCCAGAGAGAGGAGCCGAAAGGCGCATTTCGCAGTCGAGCCACGCTATCCCACAAGCTGTGCACTAGGTCAGGATTGTGCAGACCGCAAACTTTTGGTGGGCCGACGCTCGTCGTCGATCGTAAGGGCGAAACATTCAAGAGATTTGGAAAACGGCAATGTGGACACCCCCAGCAGCAGCTGTGTGCCAAATCCGATATCTGGTCGAGGGCTGCAAGATTCAGTATGATGAAGTAACAATTTGGGGATAGCTCACAAACGCTAAGATGCCGCCTTCTTAGCTCAGTGGTAGAGCACTGGTCTCGTAAACCAGGGGTCGTGAGTTCGAACCTCACAGAAGGCATTCATTTCTTAAACCTTCCTGCAAGGAGCGGAGCTATCTCGAGCAGCATCTAACACATGGCAGTACACTGAATGAAAGGGATGTTCTACAACCTATGACAAGTATTCTACTGGCCTCAGAGGTTTTCTGAATGCATAGGCAGAACATTGGTTTGTATGCATTTTGTAGTATAATGTCATGCTTGGCGATGTCATTCGTTTACGAGCCTCGCTACAGTGTGCATGCACGTTATCCATGTGAAGAGGCGTAAGCAAATGCTACCATTCTGCGAGATTGCTGCAGAAGGTATACGAATTGCGTTGATATACAGAGCACAAGGGAGCCAAAGTCAAGGCCTCCGTGGCGCAATCGGCTAGCGCGTTCGGCTGTTAACCGAAAGGTTGGTGGTTCGAGCCCACCCGGGGGCGAAATCGTTCTAACCGGCACCGAGGTGAGGACGTACGTCAACTTTGTTAGAGATACACAGCTAGTGTGACAATTTGGCTGCGTTTGAGTGATGCCACAGAGCCTTATACACATTCAGCCAAGTGACACTGTAGGTAAAAACATGGCCCTACACAGACGTTCTGCGGTTTTCCTTTTTATTCGTCATGTGTGACACTGCAGTAGAGGGACGCCCGCTACAAAAGACGTATTCTTTACATTCAATTTCAGCATACACGTCGCGAGTGCCATATGACAGGGCCTGTCTCTCGATGTCGATTTGTATTTGGTGTGTCTTAAGTGTCGGTCTGCAGTAGGCCGCTGTTGGCCGAGCGACGTGGCGCAATCGGCTAGCGCGTTCGGCTGTTAACCGAAAGGTTGGTGGTTCGAGCCCACCCGGGGGCGAAATCGTTCTAACCGGCACCGAGGTGAGGACGTACGTCAACTTTGTTAGAGATACACAGCTAGTGTGACAATTTGGCTGCGTTTGAGTGATGCCACAGAGCCTTATACACATTCAGCCAAGTGACACTGTAGGTAAAAACATGGCCCTACACAGACGTTCTGCGGTTTTCCTTTTTATTCGTCATGTGTGACACTGCAGTAGAGGGACGCCCGCTACAAAAGACGTATTCTTTACATTCAATTTCAGCATACACGTCGCGAGTGCCATATGACAGGGCCTGTCTCTCGATGTCGATTTGTATTTGGTGTGTCTTAAGTGTCGGTCTGCAGTAGGCCGCTGTTGGCCGAGCGACGTGCAGTCGCCTTACATGAAGCCCCATGGGCAACGCCAGTGCCACTGTGGACAACAGCGCACTGTAGCCAGAGAGAGGAGCCGAAAGGCGCATTTCGCAGTCGAGCCACGCTATCCCACAAGCTGTGCACTAGGTCAGGATTGTGCAGACCGCAAACTTTTGGTGGGCCGACGCTCGTCGTCGATCGTAAGGGCGAAACATTCAAGAGATTTGGAAAACGGCAATGTGGACACCCCCAGCAGCAGCTGTGTGCCAAATCCGATATCTGGTCGAGGGCTGCAAGATTCAGTATGATGAAGTAACAATTTGGGGATAGCTCACAAACGCTAAGATGCCGCCTTCTTAGCTCAGTGGTAGAGCACTGGTCTCGTAAACCAGGGGTCGTGAGTTCGAACCTCACAGAAGGCATTCATTTCTTAAACCTTCCTGCAAGGAGCGGAGCTATCTCGAGCAGCATCTAACACATGGCAGTACACTGAATGAAAGGGATGTTCTACAACCTATGACAAGTATTCTACTGGCCTCAGAGGTTTTCTGAATGCATAGGCAGAACATTGGTTTGTATGCATTTTGTAGTATAATGTCATGCTTGGCGATGTCATTCGTTTACGAGCCTCGCTACAGTGTGCATGCACGTTATCCATGTGAAGAGGCGTAAGCAAATGCTACCATTCTGCGAGATTGCTGCAGAAGGTATACGAATTGCGTTGATATACAGAGCACAAGGGAGCCAAAGTCAAGGCCTCCGTGGCGCAATCGGCTAGCGCGTTCGGCTGTTAACCGAAAGGTTGGTGGTTCGAGCCCACCCGGGGGCGAAATCGTTCTAACCGGCACCGAGGTGAGGACGTACGTCAACTTTGTTAGAGATACACAGCTAGTGTGACAATTTGGCTGCGTTTGAGTGATGCCACAGAGCCTTATACACATTCAGCCAAGTGACACTGTAGGTAAAAACATGGCCCTACACAGACGTTCTGCGGTTTTCCTTTTTATTCGTCATGTGTGACACTGCAGTAGAGGGACGCCCGCTACAAAAGACGTATTCTTTACATTCAATTTCAGCATACACGTCGCGAGTGCCATATGACAGGGCCTGTCTCTCGATGTCGATTTGTATTTGGTGTGTCTTAAGTGTCGGTCTGCAGTAGGCCGCTGTTGGCCGAGCGACGTGGCGCAATCGGCTAGCGCGTTCGGCTGTTAACCGAAAGGTTGGTGGTTCGAGCCCACCCGGGGGCGAAATCGTTCTAACCGGCACCGAGGTGAGGACGTACGTCAACTTTGTTAGAGATACACAGCTAGTGTGACAATTTGGCTGCGTTTGAGTGATGCCACAGAGCCTTATACACATTCAGCCAAGTGACACTGTAGGTAAAAACATGGCCCTACACAGACGTTCTGCGGTTTTCCTTTTTATTCGTCATGTGTGACACTGCAGTAGAGGGACGCCCGCTACAAAAGACGTATTCTTTACATTCAATTTCAGCATACACGTCGCGAGTGCCATATGACAGGGCCTGTCTCTCGATGTCGATTTGTATTTGGTGTGTCTTAAGTGTCGGTCTGCAGTAGGCCGCTGTTGGCCGAGCGACGTGCAGTCGCCTTACATGAAGCCCCATGGGCAACGCCAGTGCCACTGTGGACAACAGCGCACTGTAGCCAGAGAGAGGAGCCGAAAGGCGCATTTCGCAGTCGAGCCACGCTATCCCACAAGCTGTGCACTAGGTCAGGATTGTGCAGACCGCAAACTTTTGGTGGGCCGACGCTCGTCGTCGATCGTAAGGGCGAAACATTCAAGAGATTTGGAAAACGGCAATGTGGACACCCCCAGCAGCAGCTGTGTGCCAAATCCGATATCTGGTCGAGGGCTGCAAGATTCAGTATGATGAAGTAACAATTTGGGGATAGCTCACAAACGCTAAGATGCCGCCTTCTTAGCTCAGTGGTAGAGCACTGGTCTCGTAAACCAGGGGTCGTGAGTTCGAACCTCCCAGAAGGCATTCATTTCTTAAACCTTCCTGCAAGGAGCGGAGCTATCTCGAGCAGCATCTAACACATGGCAGTACACTGAATGAAAGGGATGTTCTACAACCTATGACAAGTATTCTACTGGCCTCAGAGGTTTTCTGAATGCATAGGCAGAACATTGGTTTGTATGCATTTTGTAGTATAATGTCATGCTTGGCGATGTCATTCGTTTACGAGCCTCGCTACAGTGTGCATGCACGTTATCCATGTGAAGAGGCGTAAGCAAATGCTACCATTCTGCGAGATTGCTGCAGAAGGTATACGAATTGCGTTGATATACAGAGCACAAGGGAGCCAAAGTCAAGGCCTCCGTGGCGCAATCGGCTAGCGCGTTCGGCTGTTAACCGAAAGGTTGGTGGTTCGAGCCCACCCGGGGGCGAAATCGTTCTAACCGGCACCGAGGTGAGGACGTACGTCAACTTTGTTAGAGATACACAGCTAGTGTGACAATTTGGCTGCGTTTGAGTGATGCCACAGAGCCTTATACACATTCAGCCAAGTGACACTGTAGGTAAAAACATGGCCCTACACAGACGTTCTGCGGTTTTCCTTTTTATTCGTCATGTGTGACACTGCAGTAGAGGGACGCCCGCTACAAAAGACGTATTCTTTACATTCAATTTCAGCATACACGTCGCGAGTGCCATATGACAGGGCCTGTCTCTCGATGTCGATTTGTATTTGGTGTGTCTTAAGTGTCGGTCTGCAGTAGGCCGCTGTTGGCCGAGCGACGTGCAGTCGCCTTACATGAAGCCCCATGGGCAACGCCAGTGCCACTGTGGACAACAGCGCACTGTAGCCAGAGAGAGGAGCCGAAAGGCGCATTTCGCAGTCGAGCCACGCTATCCCACAAGCTGTGCACTAGGTCAGGATTGTGCAGACCGCAAACTTTTGGTGGGCCGACGTTCGTCGTCGATCGTAAGGGCGAAACATTCAAGAGATTTGGAAAACGGCAATGTGGACACCCCCAGCAGCAGCTGTGTGCCAAATCCGATATCTGGTCGAGGGCTGCAAGATTCAGTATGATGAAGTAACAATTTGGGGATAGCTCACAAACGCTAAGATGCCGCCTTCTTAGCTCAGTGGTAGAGCACTGGTCTCGTAAACCAGGGGTCGTGAGTTCGAACCTCACAGAAGGCATTCATTTCTTAAACCTTCCTGCAAGGAGCGGAGCTATCTCGAGCAGCATCTAACACATGGCAGTACACTGAATGAAAGGGATGTTCTACAACCTATGACAAGTATTCTACTGGCCTCAGAGGTTTTCTGAATGCATAGGCAGAACATTGGTTTGTATGCATTTTGTAGTATAATGTCATGCTTGGCGATGTCATTCGTTTACGAGCCTCGCTACAGTGTGCATGCACGTTATCCATGTGAAGAGGCGTAAGCAAATGCTACCATTCTGCGAGATTGCTGCAGAAGGTATACGAATTGCGTTGATATACAGAGCACAAGGGAGCCAAAGTCAAGGCCTCCGTGGCGCAATCGGCTAGCGCGTTCGGCTGTTAACCGAAAGGTTGGTGGTTCGAGCCCACCCGGGGGCGAAATCGTTCTAACCGGCACCGAGGTGAGGACGTACGTCAACTTTGTTAGAGATACACAGCTAGTGTGACAATTTGGCTGCGTTTGAGTGATGCCACAGAGCCTTATACACATTCAGCCAAGTGACACTGTAGGTAAAAACATGGCCCTACACAGACGTTCTGCGGTTTTCCTTTTTATTCGTCATGTGTGACACTGCAGTAGAGGGACGCCCGCTACAAAAGACGTATTCTTTACATTCAATTTCAGCATACACGTCGCGAGTGCCATATGACAGGGCCTGTCTCTCGATGTCGATTTGTATTTGGTGTGTCTTAAGTGTCGGTCTGCAGTAGGCCGCTGTTGGCCGAGCGACGTGCAGTCGCCTTACATGAAGCCCCATGGGCAACGCCAGTGCCACTGTGGACAACAGCGCACTGTAGCCAGAGAGAGGAGCCGAAAGGCGCATTTCGCAGTCGAGCCACGCTATCCCACAAGCTGTGCACTAGGTCAGGATTGTGCAGACCGCAAACTTTTGGTGGGCCGACGCTCGTCGTCGATCGTAAGGGCGAAACATTCAAGAGATTTGGAAAACGGCAATGTGGACACCCCCAGCAGCAGCTGTGTGCCAAATCCGATATCTGGTCGAGGGCTGCAAGATTCAGTATGATGAAGTAACAATTTGGGGATAGCTCACAAACGCTAAGATGCCGCCTTCTTAGCTCAGTGGTAGAGCACTGGTCTCGTAAACCAGGGGTCGTGAGTTCGAACCTCACAGAAGGCATTCATTTCTTAAACCTTCCTGCAAGGAGCGGAGCTATCTCGAGCAGCATCTAACACATGGCAGTACACTGAATGAAAGGGATGTTCTACAACCTATGACAAGTATTCTACTGGCCTCAGAGGTTTTCTGAATGCATAGGCAGAACATTGGTTTGTATGCATTTTGTAGTATAATGTCATGCTTGGCGATGTCATTCGTTTACGAGCCTCGCTACAGTGTGCATGCACGTTATCCATGTGAAGAGGCGTAAGCAAATGCTACCATTCTGCGAGATTGCTGCAGAAGGTATACGAATTGCGTTGATATACAGAGCACAAGGGAGCCAAAGTCAAGGCCTCCGTGGCGCAATCGGCTAGCGCGTTCGGCTGTTAACCGAAAGGTTGGTGGTTCGAGCCCACCCGGGGGCGAAATCGTTCTAACCGGCACCGAGGTGAGGACGTACGTCAACTTTGTTAGAGATACACAGCTAGTGTGACAATTTGGCTGCGTTTGAGTGATGCCACAGAGCCTTATACACATTCAGCCAAGTGACACTGTAGGTAAAAACATGGCCCTACACAGACGTTCTGCGGTTTTCCTTTTTATTCGTCATGTGTGACACTGCAGTAGAGGGACGCCCGCTACAAAAGACGTATTCTTTACATTCAATTTCAGCATACACGTCGCGAGTGCCATATGACAGGGCCTGTCTCTCGATGTCGATTTGTATTTGGTGTGTCTTAAGTGTCGGTCTGCAGTAGGCCGCTGTTGGCCGAGCGACGTGGCGCAATCGGCTAGCGCGTTCGGCTGTTAACCGAAAGGTTGGTGGTTCGAGCCCACCCGGGGGCG
This sequence comes from Schistocerca serialis cubense, assembly GCF_023864345.2. Classification (NCBI taxonomy): domain Eukaryota; kingdom Metazoa; phylum Arthropoda; class Insecta; order Orthoptera; family Acrididae; genus Schistocerca; species Schistocerca serialis. Next base: position 655,303,316 of record NC_064643.1, read on the forward strand.
AAATCGTTCTAACCGGCACCGAGGTGAGGACGTACGTCAACTTTGTTAGAGATACACAGCTAGTGTGACAATTTGGCTGCGTTTGAGTGATGCCACAGAGCCTTATACACATTCAGCCAAGTGACACTGTAGGTAAAAACATGGCCCTACACAGACGTTCTGCGGTTTTCCTTTTTATTCGTCATGTGTGACACTGCAGTAGAGGGACGCCCGCTACAAAAGACGTATTCTTTACATTCAATTTCAGCATACACGTCGCGAGTGCCATATGACAGGGCCTGTCTCTCGATGTCGATTTGTATTTGGTGTGTCTTAAGTGTCGGTCTGCAGTAGGCCGCTGTTGGCCGAGCGACGTGCAGTCGCCTTACATGAAGCCCCATGGGCAACGCCAGTGCCACTGTGGACAACAGCGCACTGTAGCCAGAGAGAGGAGCCGAAAGGCGCATTTCGCAGTCGAGCCACGCTATCCCACAAGCTGTGCACTAGGTCAGGATTGTGCAGACCGCAAACTTTTGGTGGGCCGACGCTCGTCGTCGATCGTAAGGGCGAAACATTCAAGAGATTTGGAAAACGGCAATGTGGACACCCCCAGCAGCAGCTGTGTGCCAAATCCGATATCTGGTCGAGGGCTGCAAGATTCAGTATGATGAAGTAACAATTTGGGGATAGCTCACAAACGCTAAGATGCCGCCTTCTTAGCTCAGTGGTAGAGCACTGGTCTCGTAAACCAGGGGTCGTGAGTTCGAACCTCACAGAAGGCATTCATTTCTTAAACCTTCCTGCAAGGAGCGGAGCTATCTCGAGCAGCATCTAACACATGGCAGTACACTGAATGAAAGGGATGTTCTACAACCTATGACAAGTATTCTACTGGCCTCAGAGGTTTTCTGAATGCATAGGCAGAACATTGGTTTGTATGCATTTTGTAGTATAATGTCATGCTTGGCGATGTCATTCGTTTACGAGCCTCGCTACAGTGTGCATGCACGTTATCCATGTGAAGAGGCGTAAGCAAATGCTACCATTCTGCGAGATTGCTGCAGAAGGTATACGAATTGCGTTGATATACAGAGCACAAGGGAGCCAAAGTCAAGGCCTCCGTGGCGCAATCGGCTAGCGCGTTCGGCTGTTAACCGAAAGGTTGGTGGTTCGAGCCCACCCGGGGGCGAAATCGTTCTA